>NC_139830.1:8152026-8232026 GCF_963691815.1 Echiichthys vipera | reverse complement strand
GGTAGAGGTAGGTAGACAAGAGAGATGCAGTGCCATAGTGTGTGAGTCCTGTGAGGCTGTCCGTAGAACAACTCTTCATCCTCTCGCCAGGGACCATGATGTGTTATGGAGCCGCGATGCACAGATTCACTGCAGGAGCAGGGAATGCAGATAGAAGTTCACCTTGAGCTGGAGTCCCACAGTGCCCCTCTGGACCTCTGGGATTACAAGAAATACACATTGATCCCAAGACCAAGATCAACAGAGATTAAATCGGATCTGACTACCTACCAAACCAAGGGGGGTTCCACAATCGTTACCTTTTGGATTACTGGTCAAGACTTAAACCAGAACGTCTGACTGAGAGGCTCTGAACTGACAATCCAGGGCCAGAAATCAAACAGGTACTTTCTTTGGCAGAAACTTGCCAGCTGTCTCCAAACCAGACAGCATTTCAGAACCAAGATTGTGACATCCACAGCTCACACTGGAACCCCGCAAAGCCACAGCGAAGCAGGTCCTGCAGCCCAGGGACCCTGGAGCCAGCCTGACCTTGGACCGTCTGTCACCCGAACCCCTCCTAGCACCGGCAGAGACGTCCAGCATGTCTCAGGCTGGAGGACGGATCCACAACAAAAAGGCTGGCATTAGGGCCGCTGTGATCCTGATCGGACTCCTGCACAAGTCTCGCAAAGCCAAGGAGAAAGAGAGAGAGAAGGAGAGAGAGGAGAGCGAAGGGTGGGTGAAGTTTGTCCCGTTTTGTTGTCTGATGAGACAGGCATGCTGGGTAGATAATGTAGAGTTAGGGCACAGGCAGAGAGTCTGCAGTGCAGTGCTGAGCTGGGATTGTAAATAAAACTTTATAAGCATGTAATGTCTTTGTTATTTCAAAGGCATGGGGCACTTGGTGCTCTTTACAGTTCAATAAGTTTGCATCTGCGGTTTTATATTAGGTCCTTTTTTATTAGTGTGCATGTCTGACTCAGTTTGTGTGTGTTTGTGTGTGTGTGTCTGTGTGTGTGTGTCTGTGTGTGCGTGCGTGCGTGTGCGTGTGTCTTCTGTGTATTGCAATCAGTGGAAATGACAGACAGGAAAGAGAGAGAAAGTTATTGAGCATTGTGGGTGAATAGAAGTGTGTTCTGAGTGCTTTTGAAGAGCAAACAAGTGGGACTGAGTGGACAGAAGTAAAGCTGTGGTGTGGAGAGAGAGGGACATGGAAAAAAGGAATAAGTGCTAAGAGAGAGAGAGAGAGAGATGTATCGGATGAAAAGGAAAAGGTGTGGAGCAAAGGTCATCCACTCATCTGTGTTTTTTATGTCTGGTTCTTACCAATTTTTGCCGTACACACCATCAGTGGACACTTGTTTAGACCCATAATGCTGATATAACTGTTTCATTCATTTAGCACAAGGTTGGTGAAGTGGCTGAGAGTTCAATGAGTTAGCTGAAAACTAAAGTAGAGACTACAGTTCTTTATTGCCTTTAACCCTGGCAGTAAACTGTAACTGTAAATATGGGATTAAAGCAGACTTTTAAATACATGTATTAGGGACTATAGAGGCTACAAAGAAAGCAACACAACTGTGTTTTAGATTTAGATTTTCAGATTTGAACAATGAATGGAATACCAGAATGTGTGTTCAAGAAAAGTGCTGATGCTTTACTTCTTCAGAAATTGCCAAAACACCTGTAAGGGGCTTTCATTGTATACTGTTATGTGTCCATCTTGTGATCATCATCATCTTGCTTCTCATACTACCTTAGATGAATGCAGTTTATATGACCCATGGGAATATCCCACCTGGTAACAAACAGTGTATTGGCCACAACATTTCTACCAAGCCTTCCCCTGGGTAGATATGTTGTGGCCGGGCTAACATTGGCATCTACGTACGTACAGTTCATTTGGAATCTGAGCTGAGTTTGATTTTTCAGTTTTATTGTAGTGAAAGATATTCAGTGGTCTGGGTTAGGTGTGTGTGTGTGTGTGTGTGTGTGTGTGTGTGTGTGTGTGTGTGTGTGTGTGTGTGTGTGTGTGTGTGTGTGTGTGTGTGTGTGTGTGTGTGTGTGTGTGTGTGTGTGTGTGTGTGTGTGTGTGTGTGTGTGTGTGTGTGTGTGTGTGTGTGAGAGAGAGAGAGAGAGAACATCTGATATGCAACACTAAATGCACCATGCTCCTCTGTTCTAATAGCCTGGACCAAAATAGGTTACATGGAAATAGATTGTAACTCACTTTGCAAATGCTGATAAGTTTATCTGACCTCTCTCTCTCTCTCTGTTTGTGTGTGCGTGTGTGTGTGTGTGTGTGTGTAATTTCATATAGTGCAAAATTAATCCCTGGAGGCAACTGCCCCAGACCCCTAAAAGCTGCAGGTTCATTATGTGACAGCTGGTTCTTGGTGATATGATTCATTGATTAACTCTCAACTAAAATGATAAAGACCTGTAACATTTGCTAATCCTGAACTCTCGGCTGTATAAGGAACCAGCCCATTATTAGCTATAGATATTCCCATTTTTTCAATAATTCAATTAATTTACACACAGAAAACTTCAGCCAGGTGTTATTTAAATGGTTGCATTATGTGGCTCTCGGCAAAATATGCACTTGACAGCGACGTGGTACCTACACAGTGAGTAGCGCCAACACTTCATTTTTACCTTCATAAGTGCCCTCCAGTAGATTAATCCAGCCATGCCTGGAGGCAATCATCAGTGAATGCTACAATACTGCATTGTCACACAGATACACACACACACACACACACACACACACACACACACACACACACACACACACACACACACACACACACACACACACACACACACACACACACACACACACACACACACACACACACACACACACACGCAGACACACACACACACACACACTTTCTTTATATTTTATCACATTTTTCCTCATGCTTACTACGTGGTATTGCTTCATGTCAAATGACAACAGTACAATCATGCCTGGATAGCCTGAGGCATTGCTACAACAATACACTACTGTTGTCTCTTCTATTGCTGTGGGTGTGTCTTATAATGATCCAGGACATGAAGTGTCTTCGTTGTTCCAAGTGGTAGTTATTTGCATGATTGCAGTCCTTTCAGACTTTTACCGCCGCTGTTTCTGTCAACTGTAGGTCACCCATTGCAGCACAATTCTCCGTGACCTTAAAAGCGGCTTATTATCTTATCCTACCAATGAATACATGGAAAAGTGAATTACACACTCGTAAACTTTGCATGGACGGCTAGAAAAAGCGTTATAGGGTTTTTACATCACCTGATTTTGCAGCTTTTTCCCCCACTTTTTGTCCACATTTTCCTGACTTCCCACGAACACAACACACACAAGTACACATTCAAACGTGCAGGCATGCAATCATGCTCCTCGCCGGTATCTTCGATGTATTCCTCTCACACTTTATCTCTGCACCATAATGTGTATTTGCCCTCCATTAAGTTAAACCGCATGAGGTCTGCTGCTTGTAGCTGAATGTTTATATTACCCTGCATGCATTAATGCCCTCCACAGCACATTTATCTTCAGCTGCAGACCTGTTTTGTTTGTGTTTGTGTGCTTGTGTATGAGACGTTTGTCCCGTAGAGTGTGTGGCTATGTATGCATGAGTTGTGTTTGTGCAGTTCTTATACAACAAGTGCCTCAGTGGTTACATTTCCCTGTTGGTTTGTGGTGGTGTGGTGCAGTCAGTGGGTAAGAGAGAGAGAGTGTGTATGTGAGTGTTTTTGAAACCTAATCTATAATCACAGCATGGTTTCATGTTCACACACACACACACACACACACACACACACACACACACACACACACACACACACACACACACACACACACACACACACACACACACACACACACACACACACACACACTATGGTGTCCTCTTTAAGATTAAAAGATTTTATTATCACAACTGACCATATGTACCATCTTGGCATGCTATGTTACATGCAGTTTGACTAGACATGAGACACAATATACAGTTGGTTCAATACATTGTCAAAGTCATTTTTAGGCAAAACGTGTATGTGTTTTGCTGATTGCAATATTTAATTACAATTATTTATGAGCGTACTGGACTGATTGTACACTACCTCCAGTTGATTATGGGGAGTTGGACGGTAATGGCACAGGAAAGAGCATGACTTTCACTGTAAATTAGAGATGTGAGGCCCACAAAAAAACTGCATTAAGTGGTTCACTGTATATGATTGAGTCACTGACAAACAATGGGTGAAAAAATGTCCAGATGTAGAGATGAACTGCTAACCCCGTCTGTGAATTATGCTTTGGTGCCAGTGCTAACTACAAAGGCCAAGCAGCAGATGCTTCATAATAAAAGCCCAAATCAATTCTGTTTGCTGAAAGGCTTTACAGGAAAAGGCTGTTGCCGGTGCATTAACAGCATATGAATATAAATTGGTACTGTGGTAGTTTAATTTTAATATTACATAATATATTAATAAGTATACATATTGTGTTTTGGTCTGGTTCTTGTCTGTTTCTTCATGTCTAGCAGTATAGGGATACACCCAGGATATGTTTGAATCTACAATTCAAATCTTTCAAGGGCGTTTGTGCATTGTTAATACCCCTTTTAAATTTTCATAAAAAAATCCCCTTGCTTGTCTCATCACAGTCAACTTAGCAGACCTCCTTTTGTGTCGCTGTATTAGCATTTCGTCTACTTATCAGGGTCATGTGGGTTTTATTCTTCAGAAGGCTCAAGGCAATCCCTTTAAAAGTGAAATACCTCTGAATTCCCATGGACCGTTCACTTCAGAATCAAAGAAGCAAGGATTTGGAATCCCTCACGCAGCTGCTTCTTCATAAATACTCCCACCAACAAAGTGTTTATGTGAAGAACCTTGATTTTAACATAATAGACATTACCCTCTTATGTGGCCAGTAAATATGAGGCTACAGCCATCAGCCAGTTACCTTAGCACAAAGACTAAAAACCTGCCAGGCTGCCACTTTCACACATACACTGCAAACCTGAAATGATCTACACATTACCCAGCGGGGCGTGAACACGTAGATGCCCGTATCAGCGGAATCAGACGTCAAAGGATCTTTACTTTCCCAGCTTCCTAGCACACTTCTGTTTCTTCTCAGAGGGAGAGTCAGAGAGTTATTTCCAGTAAGTGAGAACACACATAACACGGAGAATCTCCGGTTGTGTGCTACATGCGTGAAATGAAACTCCTGACTCTGTCTGGACCTGATTGCCCTGATATCGTCCATAATTCATGGAAAACAGCTTTAGTGAGCTTTAGAGGTGCTGTAGGTGGAATCCTATTACCAGACTACCTGTTTGTCCATGTTTCCAGTATTTAAGATAAGCTAAGCTAAGCTAACTGACTCCTGGCTCAAGCTTCATTTTTAAAGAACAGACATGAGAGTGGTAAACCAAGGCTGATAGGCTTGAGGATGACAAACCATGTAATACACACAGGGGGAGAGAAAATGAAAAATTCAGTAGCTATACAATCAAAACTGCCTCCATCCTCACAGCCTTGTATGCGCATAAAACTACACTCGTTCCAATATAAGCCATTCCTTCAACCAACAGGTCTCCCTTTTAAATCAAAATCCCTCGTCGGATTCATGCAAGGTCTTCCTCACCTTCTATATATTATTTAGGTCTTTTAAGAACACCTGTCAAAGTAATGATGAGAAGAGACACATAATAAAATGTGCTGATGATTCGGTTATTAGTCAGACTACATGGACGGAGGGGAATAAGATCACCGGTCTGTGGAGGAGGTCTTTGTGTCATGGTCCTTCATCTTGCTCGATGTAGTGAAAACTAAGGACAAGAGTATTGATTTTAGAAAGTCGTCCTCTGCTGCTAAAACAACTGTTATTAAGAGAGAGGAGATCGAGCCGGTAAAGCACGACAACTAATTTCGGCACAAAAAACAGTTATAAAAATCCGTTATCAAGAAGGTAAAGCTGCGTTTTTTTATCCTGAGTAAAATGAACTCTTGAACTGTTTTCTGCTTTGATGATGTTTTATAGGAGCATCTTATCATACATTTACTGACTGCTGTCTGACATGGACTTATTTACACAGACAGAAAGACCAGGCTTGTTAAATGTGCAAAGAGACTGTAGTAAGGGGAAGTCAGACACTGCTCTGGGATAGATTGTCCTGTACAGCAGACAGTTTGAGCTCTTACCAGTCACTTTTGGAAAGAATAAGAGCCTGAATGCTGCCCTTTTATGGATGATTGGTGATATTCTTGACATGGAAAACCATATGCACATTAATGGCTGGCTTCATGGCCTTTACTGAGATATAGCATTTTCCAAATTTCAACTATGTGCAACCTTAAATCTGACTGTTTTTTTTTCTCTCATAGTTATTTTTTAACTTATTTGTTATGGTCTCACAGTTTTGTGTGATTGTCCCAGTTGTCTGATTTATTTTGTTTTGGTGTTTTAAACCCAGCATGCATATCATATTTCCCTTTGGAGTAGACAGATTGATTTAATTTGACAGTTATACAAATATCTCAACAGTGGCAGTCCCCGAAGAGAAAATCTCATCAAACACTAGTCAGTTTGAGGGTTTTAATATGGAGATGTTGAGGAGCTTCTGCTGGGCATAGCAAAATAAATGGTCACAAAATGAGTGCTGTCTCCTCTTTGAAGACCATGGTATGCTTTAGAACATGTTCAAACAAGCATGAACAAATCACGGTGATGCTCCTTTTTGTTAAATTGACCAGCTCAGGATTACAGCCTCTCATATACCATCCAGTCTGGCTCGTGAAGTCTCTGTAACCGTGTCCTGCAGTAGCCACGTGGTTGTTAAAATGTTTGGGGCTGAACAACTGAGAGAATAAATTACGCTAGCAGCTGGTCATAGCTTAAACCCATTCCTCTGACACCCAGAGTCAGCCGTGACACTGCAGCCAGTCAGGCAGCAATCCAGAGGAGGGAAATGACACACACCCCTGCACACAATACAAAGCCTATCTGTATATTCATTCCTGTTGTGTGACTGCACAGTGTCAGATTTACAGCTCATTTTGGAAATAATTGTGTTTGTTTCAGGCAAAGCAGGCTTTTTATTTACAGTAAAAAAAGGTGTCTTTAATATCTACTTGATGGCCACATGATATTTGTAACTCTGAGACTAAAGCTGCATGTCATATTTAAAACATGGAGATGAAGAAACAGCATTGTTCCTTAATTGCAGCACAGAGCTAGTTAGCTGTAGTATAATAAATATGAGAGTCTGATCTAACATTTGTCATCGTTTTATTTAAATACGACCATTTTTTGGCTCATTTTCTGGTGCATATTTCAACAAGCAATTCAGTTCAGATTTATGCTTTATTGTGTGTCTTGAACAGTATTTCAAGCTTCCAAGAACTTTTTTATTGAGTTCTGCAGACAAGTACACAAGAACAAATACAACAGCTGTACAGTGTGTCTGCTTTAGAGTGGAAAAACAAGGACAAAGACAAAGAATAGAACCAACATGAATCCCGCCGTCCTTCCCAACAACTCATGTCAGACACGGTCTCAATAACAACCAAGCAACCGGATAACATATAACATAAGTGGATAGGTAAAGTAAAATTTTAAAAAATAAATAAAGCTAATAGCAAAAAATACATAATGTAATTAAAGAAAAAGGAAAACAAAACAAAAGAAACAAATAAAGAGAGGGGGGGGGGGTCTCTCCTCCCAGGCAGTGCCAGTGTCCCCAGCAACATCAGGAGAAACAGTGAGATTTCCAAGCTTTTAGGATAAAGGATGAACACATGTGTTTGCAAATGTATGTGCTATCTCAGAAAATGTGCTTGGCTGGGGTAGCTGGAGTGTAAATTTCCCCAACTCCAATAAAGACCAAGACATAGCTGCTAGTGTTAGTTTACACTCTGATACAGTAGTGTCGAGGACTGGCACCCCTGCAGTGGGGAAACACTACTGTACAGAGAAGTCATCGGTGGCATAACCTGTAACAAATTACAATATGTAGTTAACGGATAAGTAAAAGGGTGAGCCTTTATCTAACTAAATTCTCAGCTCACTGGCTTATTCTGCAAAATCGATCGGACTCACTTCACTGGTTAGCGAGCTTAATAGAACGTTCGGCCATGTTTTAGTTCAGTGAGTGGGACAATGCAGTCGGAGCTATGGTCACGTACCACGAGGGAGCAGTGCGTGATTCACTATCTGAACGTAGGCTACTACACAGTGTACAGCAAACCATGATGGCCCTATTTTTTTTCTTATTGAGGTTATTATATCTTTTTCTTTGTTGTCATGGTTTGGGAATTTGTCTTTGAAGAACAAAAACTCCTTGAACCAGATTGTAAGGTGGGCCAGTAAGCTAATTGGTGAGACGCTGATGAACTTGGAGTCCCTGTACACCAGACATGTCCATTATGAATGACGTCTCACACCCTTTACATGGTGAATCTCAGCACCTTCCCTCTGGATGGCGGTTCGAGGTTCGACCTCCCAAAATGAAGAACAAACTGATACAAAAACAGTTTTGTTCCAACAGCAGGCATCCGTATGAATAAGAAGTTACTGCATAGTAGATAATACCGACCCTGTTCTGAGGCTAGAGCACTTTGTACTTTTTCTGTTTTGTTTGTGTCTGTTTATTTCTGATGTGTGTTAAGCTGGATGCCTTTTTCCTCTCGACATGAACTGCAAACCAAATTGACCTAAGGGTGCAAATAGATAACCTGAACCTGAACCCGAACCTGAACCTCAACGTAAACCCTGACAGTCAATTTGACCATAGTCAGACATCTGAATGAGTGTTATCAGTTGCTTATCACTACCACAGGTATTGCCCATGGTGGTATGGCCCTACTATACTTCTCCTAGTTGCTTCAGTAGCATTTACCATTGTAATGGTATGCTGGATCACCCATCAATGCGAAATTGCTTAACTGCAGTGCTGCATGATGACGTAGTATGAAGGCAGGAAATATTAAAGGAACAAAAATTCCGCATGAGGAGGAAGGTTGGGGTGGTGGTGGTGGTGGAGGGGTCGGACACACTGGACTTTCACACAGGAAATCCAAGGTTGTGTCCCGTGTGAGACGGTGACTTTCTTTTAATGAACTTTCTTACATTACGTTCTTTAGTATTTTAACCCAATCCAGCGTCATTTTCTAAACCTAACCATGCAGTTTTGTTGCCTTTACCTAACCAAGTAACATCTGTTACCACATCTGTGGTTTGAATTCACAATGGGATTCCAAGACCGTTAAAAGTGAAGCCAAGGGGTCCTAAAGGCGACTGTTACCATGTGAACAGATGGTAACAGCCTTCTGAACCTTCTGGTTCAATGAGGCTGATAACCACTGATCACCCTCTCCCTCCCTCTCAAACTACTCAAAGTAGGAAGTACCAAATATTTTATTCAATAATTTGGTGTTGCGATATACGTGCTGTGCATGATAGGGCAGGGCTACAGCTTTAGGTTTGAAAACTATATCTTAAATTAACTGTTCTCAGTTCACTAGTTAACGAGCTGGACCGAACGTTAAGTCATGTTTCAGTACAGCACTAAATGATTAGGTGAATTAATCTATTGAACAAACCTTTTTAATAAAAGGATTCTTGTGATTCGGTGTACTGAAAAGTACGACTTTGCTCATAACTGTGACTGTTCAGTTACTGTTACTAAGCACATTACTATAGATATTAATAATATCTATAGTAATGTGCTTAGTAACCGTAGTAGTAGTTACTGTTACTTTTTCGGTTGCTTGTAATTCTGGAAGTGTGTCTGTATCTCTGTCTTTGTGTCTGTCTTTGTCTCTCTCTGTCCATCTCTCCGTCTTTCTCTCTTTCTCTCTCCTTTTCTTCCTCCCCAACCGGTGCAGACAGATGTCCGTCCTCTACAGAGCTGGGTCTGTCTGACGTTCCTGCCTGTCGTAGGGAAGGTTTTTGTTGCCACCGTACTCTATGGGAGGAATTGTTGGGTCTATGTAAATCATAAATAAGTCATAGAGTCTGGTCTATACCTAGTGTGTAAAGTGTCCTGAGATAACTTTTGTTATGATTTGGCACTATACAATTATTTGGATTGAATTGAATTGATTGGACAACTTCTATGTGAGGGGAGGAGTTTAGCAAACATTTCATTTTGTAGTTTATGTAAGGTAAGATTGCTATCCTGAATTTCACACTTTTAGTAATGTATTGCCGAGACTTTTCATTGCCATAGAATAAGGATTTTTTTTCTTTCTATTAAACATAAAAAGGAAAAAAAATCCTCTCCGTAGATAATATATTTTTTCCCAGACGTTCCAAAAGAGTCTGAATCCAAGTTAGGCTCAGTGTAGTCTTTCATGTTGCTTTTCCTGTCCACCTTACACAGTTTTTCCTCGTCCTGTGCCTGCCCTCCTCTCGCTGTCAAACCCTCCTCCTCCGGCTGTTTAACACAACCACTTTTTATTCACTGACTCACATGTATTTCCATTACCCTGTCTCACTTTTTTTCCACTCTACCCTCAATTAATCCCTCTTTTAAACTCCCTCTTGTTGCTCGTCGCGTTTTACTCATTTTGTGAGTGACAGCTGCGGGGGACACACACAAACATGCACACATTTGATTGCACTTGAACTGAAATTACTTGAAATGTCTCTTTGTCTGTTCGTAAGTATGTGTGTGTGTGTGTGTGTGTGTGCGACAGTCAGTCATGTCTTAGTGTGTAATGGATGAGATGGTATTGTATGTAACAAGTGTCCAGAGACCCACCCAAGACGGTCCTATTTACCCAGCTCTGCACAGGAGATTGAGGGTGCTATTTTTAGACTGCAGACATTCTTTTGTTTTCTCTCTCTCTCTCTCTCTCTCTCTCTCTGTCTCTCTCTCGCTCTCTCTCTCTCTCTCTCTCTCTCTCTCTCTCTCTCTGTGCGGCCTTCTTTCATTCAATGATCTGCCTGACATTCATTCATTCTGCGCCTCTCCCTCTCTGTCTTCATATCTCGCTCCTTTTCTTCAGGACCTTTCTGCTCTGCTGTGGTTATCGGCTCGGCTGAAGTGGTGGAATTGGTTGAGAAGAGCAGTATTCAATGTAATCTGACAGATGCTTAACTCTATTTTTTCCTTTAACTCAAGTCAGCGAGAGTGGGTGAGATTGACCAATGATAAAGAGGAAGTGGGTCTCTTAAAATGAATCGGATCAGATCGAATATATGGCATCTCCTGTGAGATTGGTGATGCCAGGCAGCTATTTTTTCCCTGCAATGCAGTACTCTACTCGTTTAAATCGAAAGTTTTGAATCACTCTCACAAATATATATATATATATATATATTCAAATCCTCGGTTATTACTGTACCGCTTTAATAATGAAAATAACATGCTCTTTAGATGAAGAGAACATGCAGACACATTTTTTGAGAGTATACATCACAGAAACAAATTGAGAGAGAGAGCGTCGCGTCTTGCAATGACCTTTAAATTACAGCCAGGGGATGTGCATGTACAGACATTCTGAAAGCAGAAAGTAATTAAAAAGATAATTCACAAGACACCTTTTCATCTGTTGAGCCTGAACAGAATGACATGTGTTCCCATGTTGTCCTCCATGTTACTGTTCAGTTTGAGCTGTTATTTAGATATTTGCTGGAACAAAAGGCTCCATGTGTATGCACCCTCTGAGGGATTCGACCATCAACCCTGCCAATATATCCAAAAAAGTGTGATTTACTGAATAAAGCAGAACCGTAGACAACAAAGAAACCAACGTGATTCAGCCCGTGGCCTTTATCGGTGTCTCTCTGCTGTTGGGAAGTACGTGCAAGTAAATGTCTATCAGAGGTCTCTTGGCACCATTTGTGCAGCGAGACACAAAACAACACTGACATTTCAAAGGTAAGACAAAAGCTGCCGTATGTGACCTTATACCAGCGTGCAGTGTTTTCCTTTGGTGTTTTAAAATGTGAATCCAGTGTCAAAGATACAGTGTGTGTCAGAGAAGCTGGTCATTTAGTTTGTGATCTTTAAAGTGAATACATTATGTTATGTCAAATGTTACTGTTTAATATCACCCAGGCTAACAAACTTACTGCAGTATAATTAACCTGGTTTCTTTGAGGGGAGCAAAATGACACACACTCATAGTTTCCTTGGGTGGGACTGTGTGTGCCTGCAGAGGGCGAGACCTTCACTGGTGTGGGTTTGGTCTAACTCTTGGATTCATGACAGAAATAATTGAGGGAGGAGAGGAGAGTCTTTTTTTTTGACTGGGCTGGCCGCAGAGGTGACTTATGCAGGGGTGGCATGAAGTTTGTGCATGCACACCCCTACCCATAGAGTATCTACTTTAATAACTATGATTACCGTTTGTTACATCCTTGTATTTATATTTTTAAAAGAAATCTGAGGTAGACAGAAAAACATTGCAAAGCCAGTCTGCAAATTCAATCAACTGAAATCGAAAAGCTTTTTAAACTAAAAGCTAGATGCGACTTAATTGTAAACTGTATTAACCACGGTTGAGAGTCAGTCACAAAAACCCTACTTATGACCATGCGTGTATTGAAGTTGCACTGATGGCACACAAGCCACTGGAAAGTCTCTTTGCTTGTGTGTTTGTATATGCATGTGTGTGTGTGTGCTTGTTAAAACAGCTTCAGTCCATCTCATAAAGAGGTTGTGAGGGTGATAATGACAAAGCCTGTGTGTAGGTGTGTGTGCCAGTGTGTTATTTTTCTTAAAGTTTTGTATAATGCAAAGTGTGTTTTGTACCTGCAACAAAGCCCACACACAGACGCACAGACACAAAATCCATTTCCCCTCTCAGACTCTCAGCAGGAGAGCTAAATGAAAAGGTTATTTGCTTCCTTTTCTTTAGCTGGCCAGCTCTGTAGTTAAATGACGGATTATTTTTCGTACAAATCCATATTTGAGTTTATAAAAGTAGCCGTGTCTCTCACAAGTACATGATGCTCCCATCCTCCTCGTCACCCCCTCACTACCCAGCTATCTGTTCCTCTAACACTTATAATGAGAGTGTTTCAGGTAGTGTGGCTGGACAGTCTTATCTCCTGTCTGCTGTCATCTTTGTATCTATTCATATCACAGTAAGAGAGAAAGAGGGCGAGGCCAGACGTTCTCACAGGAAACAGCCGGTCAGTTGGAGCGCAGTTGCCCCCTAATTATTGCTGTCCTGACCTCCCTGCATATCTGCACATATCTGAGATGCCTGTACTCTCCTGTTTGGCAGCTGACTGACTTGTACATCCATTTATTACCTCTATATGTGGAGTGGACTTTGTTACAAGGGCAGACTGATAGATAGATCGTACAGGGGGAAATTGAGGAAGGACAAGAAGACAAAGTGATAGTAATTTAAATTGCTGCCTAAAGGGCATTATGTGACAACACTAGGATAAACCTTACAGTGTAAATGATTATCTTATGAGACGCACCATTTTTCTTTTGCTTATATAATCCCTTTGTCCGAAAAATCACTCCCTCGTTCATTCATTCACTTCCCAAAAGACACTCAATGGTTAACTCTTTTGTGAGCAGCAAATAAAGACTTCTTAGATTGATGTTTGTACTATTTTATGAACATTATCATTACCAATTCCACATATATTTTTTTTAAACGTATAGCCATTGGATGTTTACCAGCCGCCACAGCAATGCTGGTATTGTTTTTTTGTTTTTGTGTGTGTATGTGTGTGTGTGTGTGTGTGTGTGTGTGTGTGTGTGTGTGTGTGTGTGTGTGTGTGTGTGTGTGTGTGTGTGTGTGTGTGTGTGTGTGTGTGTGTGTGTGTGTGTGTGTGTGTGTGTGTGTGTGTGTGTGTGTGTGTGTGTGTGTGTGTGTGTGTGTGTGTGTGTGTGGCGTCATGGTCATGTGGTCCTGGAGACACCTACTGTAGCGGGAGGCGGTTTTGTGTATTTTGCCAGATATTTATGTCTGTCTGTGTGGCCAGAGTTCATCACCACAATAGCATTGCAGATAAGCAAGATACAGCTCGATGACGGGTGTTGTCCAAACAAGGGGGGTAGAAAGTATGAAAAGGGGCCATTGCCCCACCATTTTACGACCCTGGCCGAATTTGGAGTCGTAGCCGGTGTGATCCCATTTTAAAATGTGATTAAAACTATATTTGTGTGGTGTAAATGTATAAAGTTGTATTAACTTGAAAATTGCACACACTTACTGATAGCATCAACACTGACAGGTGTAGATTCATTTTCACATCTATAAATGTGACATATGTGTGTGCATTGTGGGACTGTAAGCAGCATATACATGTAGATTGTGATGTTAGCATGTTAGCATTTGCTAATAACTACAGCTCAAACTCATTGGAATGATGTAAGCTTCTCTGGTATTTGGTCATCAAATATTTTGGACTAATTAAAATTTTGTCTTGATTGATTGATGGAAAGTGAAGTAACTTCACATCATCCAGACAATTACGTACATAAGGAAAACAGAAAGTTAACTGATTTGACCAGTTGTTAAACAGGGCTGTAGTACTTCACTCAAGTCCACTTTTGAAGTCCTGCACTTGTCTTGATAACGTCTTGTTGGATTCAGAATTTTCTTTGACTCTGATATTGTGAACTGGTCCAGTTGTTCCTGGCTGCTGATTCAGGATCTTGTTTATAGATCCATCCTAAACTATTAAATCACTATATTAGCATTGGAAAGACACTATTATTTATTATGGTCCTGAACAGGACTTGATTTGCTCTGGACTCTCTTGACTTGGTCTCGACTGCCTTTGCAATTGGACTTGACTTGGTGATCAAATTGGTTTTGAATTCAGCACCATTCATTAGATACTACCTATATGTTCAGTAAGATGTGTTCACGCTCTTGTAACTTTATTAACTTTGCTTGTATTAAGTTACGGGCATCACCATACCTACATGCCTCCCGTAACATCGGCCCCTTAAAGTACTTATCAGAGCCGTAACTGTCATGTCTAATATGTAATGTTGCACAGGATTTTGCTGTGTGATGTGAATCTTTATTCTCAGTCTACTCTAATACACATCAGGGTTGATGGGTCCTACCCTCCGCAGCAGGCTGTCTTATGTTGCCTGCCCTCCACGATCTCATCTCTACACAGCGCCCCATCTTTCTCCTTTTCTCTATCTCCAATTACTGTTGTATTAACTCTATTAGAGAAACCATCAGTTGTGTAACTGGACAATTGGCATGAGGATCAGGCTCCTTATCGAGTTTCATAACAAATATTAAGCCCAATTGGAAACAGGAGTGCGCAGCAGGCCCCCTGGGAGAGGCCTCATATCCGAGGGTTCACCCTCTCCTCTGTCTTTGTCCTCTGTTCTTTATTTTTATCCTCTCTGTACCCTCTGATTTCCTGTTTTCATCCCTCTATCTCCTCTTCCTGTGATCAGTCCATCATGTGGGGAGGTGTTGTTCAGCTTTCTTTTCCTCCCTTTCTCACACACTCTTTTCCCTCTCTGTGTCCCGGCCTGTGTGTGATGTCCTGCTGTCCTAATCTTATCATGAGGGTGTAATCAGTACATGAAATAACAAAGACGTATTGTCGTCTCTCCCTCTATCTGTCTTTCTCTCTCTCTCTCACACACACACACACACACACACACACACACACACACACACACACACACACACACACACACACACACACACACACTTACCGGCACCATTTGATAGACCTGATGATTGTGTAAATGTAATTAGTGTTGAATCAACGATAATTAGTGGCAACCAAATGCAAGCAGGATTATTGACATGCTAGCGCACAAGAAAAGGTTCATTTTGTATTCGTTTAGGTGTAAATGTGGAGCATGGTCTGTTCTATTTCTGCCCAGCACATTTATAGACACTTTATCTTAGCTCGAGGTGACAACTTGAATTAGAATACACTTTTTTCATTCACTTAGAAATTTATCCAACAGCAACTTTTTTTTTCTTTCTGAAAATCCTTTAAGGAGCATGTTTATTGTTGTGGATGAATAGTTCTTTCAGAGGTGACTTCACAAGTTATTGGTGTGGTACCTGGCCAGAGAGTAACACACACCAACACAGCTGCCATGTGTCCCCCTCAGGCTGCAGCCAGTATTTACTGTGTATTAAAACAATGTAATTGTGTGGCAACCTTTGTCTCGCTGGGAAATTTTGTGCCACACATAGTCTGTACCAGCCCAGAGCCAGAGGTTTCAATGAAGTGTGATTTCATTTCACAGCTCAGGTGCTTATTTCCTCGAAGCCAACATTGAAGGTATCAACTAATGAAACTATCTAATCAAAAATCACCCATTTATCCGTTATTCCAGTGTTGAAATTGGTTATTTCTATGCTTCAATTGGTTCCACTTTCAGCTATTCTTTCTTTTGGTCTTTGCCTCCCTCTCCTTTGCCAGACAATTGTGATGTTATTGGACAATGCTGAGAAATCCTGGATTATGTCCAATTTTAAGCAAAGCAACACAAGTTTAATGTTAAGGAACGATATCAGCTGTGGCAAAAAAAACTAAGGCATGGTCAGTGGACCCCAGGATAATTAGCAGTCGCCAAGGCATCAGCTAATGAGGATCCAGATAGTAAACAATCAGTGTTAGGCCCGTAAAACCCGTGGTTAAGGGTAGAGCACAATTATGGATGATAAAAACAGAAACATAACGCTCATGTTTTTTATTTAACACACAGAGATAGGCATCTGTTCTCCTGCAAGATAAATACCCGGAAATCTTTTAAAAACCCAGAGGTCATTTAACAAAAAACATGCCAACCACTCAAGTTATGAGTCTAGTTCCTAATCCAAACAAAGCCACAAAAGATGTATGTCCTTGCACATTGCACACGAGAAAAAAGTGATGTTTCAATAAGAAAACATCATGTAATAGAAAGTAACCTCAATAAAGAGAACTATAAGTGGTAGGACTTTTGAATTTTGGTTCACATTATACAAAATAAACAACGATATACGGTAATTTCTGGCCAATATCTGTCTTTAGCTCTCCGTCAGTGTTAATACGGGAGGCAGCAATTGTGGCAAGTCTGTGATGTCCTCCTGAAGGTCTGATATGCTACACTTCCATCCATCTCACCATTACGTTCCACCTTTTACATAGAGTAAAGGACACACTTCTTCCTGCATTGGCAGTCAATATTATTATTGGATATAATTTGTGAGGCGCTAATTCCTCCAATCTTCGTAAACATAGTTCCTAAGGGCTGTCATTTGAAGATGCTACACTATGCGAAGCACCTTCTTTAGAGTGCCTTGACTGCAAATCTAATCCTTTTTCCGAAGTTCCCTCTTCTGACTCACTTTCTCCATGACCTGTTCTTCCTAAATTGTTTCTTTGCTTCCTCCCTCCTGCTGTTCCAGTAATGTGCACTCCCTCCCTCCTTCCTCCCTTCCTGGGTGGGAGTCGGCAGCAGTGACGTAGCTCTTCTTTCATTGCCACAGAGACAGTCCAGGCTGCAAGAACAGCAGCTCCCCGTCTTTTCTCTTTCTGTGACAGACACACACGCTTTCCCTCTGCAGATAGCATCTCTCTGTTTGCAGGTGCTAGTGTATGCGTAGGCAGAGGGATAGGTGTCATCCTCGTGCCTATACAGGGCAGCTGTAGAGCCCCAAGGGAGAGTGGTCTTAACAAGCTTTTCCTTTTCACAGGTCAGTGGTGTCCTACTTACCTTGGGGCTGAGGAGAACAAAAAGAACAATGAGCAATGTCCAGCTAACATCATGTTTTTTCTCGTTTTTGTAAGCGCTCCTTGTCTGTCTTGGCTTATGATGCTCATACATCCTTGAGCTAACATACTGCAGCATTACATACAGAGGGTGACGCAGAGGTGAACTGTGAAAGCTGAGACTAAGTGAGACTGTGGTGTGGCCTGATAGAAATTGAGAGGTTATGAAAGTCAACTCCAAAGAGTATTGTTGATTCAATTCAGGAAAGGGATAGAATCTTCTTTTTTTTTTGCAACCTTTCATGGGTCACAATCACAAGCTGTCGTTGCTCCCCTTTTTTTAATTGAGTGTTTTTTCTTCCTAAAATCACTTCACACGGCTATGTATGGAGAATGAGCCTTTATGGTTCGAGCTAACAACGCTGACTGATCACATGACCCACTAATGAAAGAGCCTTTTTGCTTAGTATTCCAAAATACGTGTCTGTGGCATTATTACCGGGCTGGATGTAAATAAGCCGCCATGTTGGTGGTGCTTCTCACAGCGGTTGGTCTTTCGGTTGAGATAGTCACTAACGGTTATGCTGCGTTCACTTGTAATCCGAAAAAGGGGAACTTCCAACTTCCGGGTCAGCCTTGCAGTGAGGGCAGAAGTGTAATAGGAACATGTGTGTGTCTAGAAGGGGCACTCAATTATATCTCTTCTAGTCCTTCCATCCACTAAATCTGAAGTGATCAGTTACAGCCTTCCACACAGCTCTTGTTTTAACTTAAGAGCTGCGTCTATTGTACTAGCAACATAATAAACTTACATGCCATCAAAATAAATATTTAACCAGTCATATACAGGTAACAGTTTCACAGCAAAAGGCTCTCACATAATAATATAGTATTATATGGTTATGGGAGGAGATTACATCCAACAAGCTCTACTGGAGTATGTTGGTAGATGTAGAGGCATAAACCAAGCAGCTCCGCAGCAGTTAGAAAAGGTTTAGTGCATCTGTGCTATTTTTTATGTTTTCAGGTCATCCGTTTGTACGTCCGTTCCTTTCTTGTGTACGCGATATCTCAGGTTAATGTGACTTCATGTCTTTCCCATTCTCATAAAGTTTATATCTAGAGAACACCTTGAGGGATTTTTTTCAAATGTGGTACAAATTTCCACTTGGACCCAAGGACGAACCAATCTAGGGACCTATCAGCTATCTGCCTGATGACAATTTAGCCTCTATGTGCGACGATTAATATTTTGGGCTTTCCAGTGTTTGTGGTGTCCTCTTCAGCCAGATGTGCAGTCATTGTTTACGGTCTGATTAACAACTTGAGAAGGGAGTTGGAGTTGAGCGACGGCGCCTCAATAAACAGCAGACAAATAATAAGGAGAGGGTAATGACAAGCTAAATTGTCTTCAGATTATAGCCGATGTGTTACATGATTGCAATGCCAATGCGTTTCTCCTCATTTGCTTTCACCTGCATGCAACCAAAGCCTGCTGATTGGTAAATACTACTCGGACTGCTGAAATCTGTCTGCTCCCTCTACCCAAATCTTGTGCCGTTGCTTACAGACTCTACATTCCTAGCAGAATCTGTTTATGGAGATTCGGGATGAACTAAGTGGGTTTTTGAGGTCAAAGTTCAAAGGTCAAGGTCACTGGGACCTCACGTCTGTCCGTCCTATTCTTGTGGAGGCGATATCTCAGGACAAGCTGGAGACAATGTTTTCCAATTTAACACAAATGTCCACTTTGACTCAAGGATGAACTCATTAGGTTTTGGAGGTCAAAGGTCACTCTTGATCTCACAAACCGCTCTTTTGGCCATAACTCAAGAATTCCTACGTTAATTACGACATTAACGTTAACATTTCACACAAACGTTTGATACGATGAAATGATGAAGTGAATACATTTTATATCCAAAGGGTCAAAGGTCAACTTCACTGTGACATCATGTTGCTGTCCATTATTTTAATACCATTACTCAGGAACAGAAGGGGGAGACATTTGGTGAGATACCGAAGTGATGACACTAATCTTGAAACTGTGGTGACGGTGTAGATCTAAAGAAAAATACACTTTATACCTTTTTATTAAATCCCTTCAAAGTCTAGACAGACATGGATGTAAACAGAAAACGAGTAACTGGTTGGAGGAGGCAAACTATCACAAGGCTAAAATTCTAGTTCCTCCATATTCTTTGTAAACAGGGCTTGATATTAACACCGGTCCACCCGCCAAATGCCGGTGAATTTCAGCTGTGGCGGGTAACACAGTTGCTCCTACTAGTCACTTCCGCTGGTTGAATTTAATTTTAGTCTACTCAAAGGTCATCTAAATTAATAAACAGTTGGCAAATGGATACAATGACACTACAACTCCCAGGAGCACTCGTGACGGACGACACTTCCATGTTGGATGGACAAAAAAACAAACAGTTAAGTTGAGAAACACAGCTACAACTAGAGAGGTAGATCCAGACGTGATTAGAAACTATCGAAATGTGGTGGAAAAAGAAAAGAGTCTTCAACGCTGAGTGGAAGTCAGGTAGAGAGTGGCTAACGTATGATGGGGTTTCATTTCTGATTTGTAAAACAAACTTCAAATTTGAAACTGTAAAAGAACACAAAGTTTCCGTGACTCATCTAATATATGGGGGAAAAATATGTCATGATTAACTAATGTTTTGAGATGCACCTGTACGTGATTGCTGCATAGATATCCTGTATATAGAGTGATTTAAATTAAAGCTATTTAGATGTTCTATGTTTTATGAATGGTATGTATTTGAATTGCATTAGACTTCAGTGTTTATTGTTGTTATAAGTAGATATAGGATGTTGTTAACAGTAGACAGTTGACAGTATTCATCTTTCCAGGTTTTTTCGGTAGAGTTATCTCTGCACTATTTTTTCGATATGGATAAGAAGCTGCCCTTTATATAGGGTTTTTTTTTTCTTGATATACTATATACAAATGGGTGGCTAGTGAGAATGCTGAATGGCTAGTAACTTTTGAAAACCACTAGCCATAGTGGCTGGTGAGCAAAAAGTTAGTGTCAAGCCCTGTTTGTAAACCTTCCTGATCTTGATCACATATTCATCATAAGAGGGTCCGTCCCCACAAGTACCATATCCAATAACCGGTTTCTGGAGTTAACTGTCTGGCTGTCTCCCAGTAACCGCACGACCTTTCACATCTGGGATCATTAATGTGCACTCATGCTTCTGACGCTGCAGAGAAAAAGCATGAAAGAGGAGAAGGGGCTTCAGGTCCCAAAGGACTTCTCTTAAAGTCTCCTTGATGGCTCCTTGGACTCAAGAGAGCAAATGAACACAGCAGAGAGACAGCTGATGCTTCACTGCGTTTTCTTACAGGCTCTCTGGCTCACTTTGAAACCTTGAATTATAGCTAAAATAAAAGTATCAATATTATACTGTTTAGTAAGTTAATTGCATTTAGTAGTTAGTTTACTAGTTTATTTAGCTGTTGAGTTAGCCTTACTTTCACTAGCGTAATAAGGCTTGATAATGATGCATTTATGAGCTACTTAGTTATTTCAGTAACTTCATTGTTGGTTTCAGTTTCTCCAGGGGAATTTTTGTTCATATGCGTTAGTGTTATTCTTACATTGGCCTCAAACTTTCCTTCATTTGCTCCTTGTGTATAAGTTGCTCCCAGTTAAGACGAAAGGAAGACAGGTGACACAGGGGAAATTAACCTCTTGAAAATGAGATGTCCTTTGCAGTTAAGCTAATGACAGAAAGCCATGAATAAGTTGTTGGGTAATCAGTGGAGAAATAGTGGTCTCAGATGTCCTTTATCCAAACACTTGAATGAAGAAAGGGCAGTGCATCAGCCTAATTAAATTACCATGAAAGTGCACCGCGTACGCAAATGAGGATGGGCGACCTTTTATAAAATTTGGAATATTTTGGTGGTTATGAACATCAATCAATCTTGTTTACCCCTCATTGTGTCCTTTTCTCTCCAGGAAACAGGAGCTGCTGAATATTTCCAACGTCCCTCTGGGAGAATGTCCCCCATCACCACCCCGCACTGCACCGCCCAACATGAAGGTAGGACACACACACACATGCACACATGTAGCTGGGCATACATACTAGCAAAATAGTTCAGAGACAGTGTCACAACAGTTTTAAGTTAACAGCATGACACATATTACAGTAATTTGACAGATTTCAATGTTTTATTTTTCAATATATATTTTTTAAAAGTAATCCATGGGACTTTTTTACCAATCTACTTGTTGTTTATTCTGGCAGCGTTTTCATAAACCAAAAAATGTTTAGTTTATTACGTTTATTTACACCAGGAACAATGTACAAAAAAAAAGCATTAATCTCAAGAAAGAGAAGGAATGCTTTGTACCAAATTTAGCTGCTAGCTACTTTCCATTCCCATAGTCTCTTGGCAGGTGAAAAGACACAATAAATAACAGAGCAAATGGGCAAACAAACTATTGGTGCCCATGCAGGCATATGCACACACACACACACACACACACACACACACACACACACACACACACACACACACAGGAATAATAGAAATATCAAAATAATGCATACTATGTGCATCCAAAGTTCTAAAAACTGGTCGTCAAAATGTCTAATTAATGCTGACAAGACTGGTGGCTTAGAATCTATTTTAACAGGAAGTCTGTGCAGCTTTTCAGATTGACAGGCAGCTTATTCTGTTATTTATTGACTTTAAAAGAAAAGGAAGATTGTGAAAAGGTGGAGCCTTGTTTAGGGATGCTGCAATCTCCCCTTGAGGCAGACCTTGAAGCTCTGCTGGTTCCCTCAGAGCAGAGCCGAACAAAGCTCTGAAAGGGTGAATGAGCAGCATTATGAATTCTAAACTGACATCTGAATACAAAAATGTGTATTCAATTTACATTTTTTGTAATATCTATAATATGCACGTAGATTCACTACAATAAACTAGTTGAATTCAAACTCTACAGATTGTACTCACAGCGTGTTGTTTTGGTTTTGTGCTATTTTTGTGAAGCATGTAATTTCAAGGTTTTCATGGGGATCAAAATTGAAGTTAGGATAGCCTATGTTCAAGTAAGATATTGAATCATTTACTAAAAAATATTTAAGTATCTTTGTTGATTTGCCTCTCGAGGCAGGGCAGATGGGAGCCTTGCCATGATCTCACTTATTTTTATTTCCCCTCATTACTTCTATTACAGTACTGTTAACACTTGGAGTCTTTAGGTCAGGACTCTAAAGTTCAACGTATTGCCAATATACTGTAAGTTTGTGTATGATAAAAAGAATTGCAGTTGTGTTTTAGATTAGTTCATGACCAACCACAGGAAAGGCTGGAAGCTTTATTCTCATTTGGCATCCTGACATCACATTGTGAGGTTTAATCAAACAGTGTCATCAAAGGAAACTTTGGCCAAATGCTGTGACTCCGCAAATTAAAAAAATATCAGAGCAAAACCAAACTGAATACTGTATACATATTAAATCCATCCACTGATTCATGCAGTGACATATTATAGTGCACATATAGAGAAACTATTTGACTATTTATATGAGATTGTAAGGTGTTGATATTTTCAGACATTCATTACTCACACTGCATTGCAGTGACTTTTTCATTTTTCCTCCAGTGTGATAAAAGAGAGGATACATTTTGCAGGAAGGCAGATTAGCAGGGTGATATAGAGGAAATAGATGGCGGTTCCTGAAAGAAGGAGCCACTTTCTGCAGCATGTCACCTTGAACTAAGCCATCATTATTGAATCTGCTCAAAACAGCATAGAGGCGGAGAAAGCACAGAGAGGAGAGACACAGAAACAGTTTGCTCGTGGTGAGAAAGACTGATTGACTGAAAATATGGTCAAGCTGAAACAAGAATAAACACTTTAATATATGAGAGAAATGTAATTCAAGCCCAAAGACATCCGTTTTCCTCTCATTATGGCTGATTTTTGGTGATGAATCGGCAACCCACAATTTTGCTGTGAGCTTGAGTGGTAAGACATTCATCACCAATGTCACTCTGCTAAAGAAGCTTTGATGATTTCCTGTAATCACAGTTCGCTTGAAATCCATTAAGAGGCTATATCACTTTGGCTTTAATGTGTATGAGAGAAAAAAATGTGTGGAAAAACCACAGATACTGATGTGTAGTAGCCTAAACGTTTATGTGACACATTAGGCAATGCAAGGCAAGGCAGGTTCATTTATGCAGCACATTTCAGCAACAAGGCAGTTCAAAGTGCTTGATTTGTAGATCTGAGATGTATTTTGGCCCTAAACAATCTTGTGCTTTATATTCCAACAGTAGTATTTTGACATCAATGTTTTGCTGTGTCAGCGGCAGAGTCATTAAAGGTTGACTTTTAACATTCAGCAGTGTCACTACAAAGTGGCGAGCATGCAAACACACAGACACACACGCACATTGGCTTTCTAAGAAAACATTCATCCCGCTTTTAAGATTGGTAAGCACATGTTCATAAAAGATGTTTTGGTATAATCATGGTGTCTCATTTGCATAGCTCAAGACCCACAGCTAAACATGCGCACAAAAACACGGTAAAAATTTGACAGCAACCCAAAACAAACAAACTTGGGATCACATCACGTGTAAAGGCCCCTTCCGCACTTCCTACAGTACACCCTTACTTCTGGCTCCCTTGCTCTGACCACACCCATCTTTAAACTCGACCTTCATTTTCTATCTTTACAAATCTAGCAAGTGTTGTGACTGTATCTTGCACGGTTATCGGACCAGGGCCATAAAATGGAAGGGCCCCTTCCCTACTTCTGACCCTTGCTGAGATCGCACCCAATTTCCGCACCATTCATCGGTAACAATACCAACGTTGCTGTTGCTGCTGGTAAAAGTGCCATCGAATCCGTTGTTGTGCATCTTACCGTCTGGATAATTCACTACTCATAAAGACAAAAACATACTCCTCTGATTGCACGGACTACGTGTCGTTGCTACGCAGCGTAGTTATTACTGCTTCTAATACAGTGGTCATAAAGATTAGTTTCCTTGGAAGCCACACATACTGCAGCAGGACAGGTGTTTGGAGCTTGGAAGTCAGGTAGGGACTTAGTAAGGGAGTAGGATATAATTGTTTTTAAAGGAAAAGCCTCACAGTTGTCACAGTCACATTACACATAATGTATTGTGTATGTGTGTGTGTGTTTGCATGATTGCCACTTTGTAGTGACTGTCATTACTTAATGTTAACAGTCATCTTTAACAGCTGACACAGCAAATTCAAACTTAAACAGATCTGTGTGTGTGTGTGTGCGCGCGGGCGTGTTTTGTGTTAAACACACACTGGAAAAACCTGTTCGGTTTTAACACAACGTGCAGTTTGCCGCATGACTTGACTTTCCTGTTTAAACTTTAGCCGTTCAAAGGCAAACTACATATGAAAAGCGAGTGAATGTAGAAGAGAGGGAATAATTAGAGGAAGGCAGAGACATCAGGGGGCTCAGGTGTTTTAACGACTATTTCTAAGGTAAGTGTTAAAGTAAGTTTTGACTGAAAATTGAACAGTTGTCTGAGAAATATTTCCATTAATCACTTCACTGCTCAGCAGCAGCGGCAGCATGCTGTTTACTCTGTAAATACAACATAAGGGTTACTGTCTAAACAGGAGTGTGCAGTTTGAAAAAAAGCTGACAGGGTAACAAGCATCTCTAAAACGTCTACACTATTTTTATGTCATATTTATAGCAGATTTACACCCACGTGTGAAGTATTTCACAACAGTATTTCGTAACCCACAGACCAAGCCAAAACAGTGTTGACTGATGTATCATATACAGATGTCAGCAAGTGTTGCAGGTATACGACAGAGCTGATGCAGCTGCTATAAGGGTGTTAACTGTACATCTGATAGCATCACCTTTTTGACCCAGAGAAGGAGTTTGTTGTGGGCAGGAGAGAAGTCTGTGAATGTATTGGCCATGCGTGATACTCGTGTCACTTGAACTCAGTAGGGCTAAGGAGACGAAAAAAGAAATAATGGCAGACATACAGAAACCACCAGCTAGCAAATTTAGCTTGTTCCCATCAAAATCCTTTCCCTAATCTTCCAATTAGTGTTTTTGATCAAGATAAATTCTGTAATATTCTTTTAATATAAAGGATGACATGATGAGACATGGAGGCCGCCGTCCCTGTCTGTGACTTCTCATCATTGCTGTCAATGTGAAGATGATTGCGATCATGACTTTACATGAATTTGTGTGAATTCTCGCAGTGAGTCTGTCAATCAGGCGGGCAGCTGATCTTATCTGCCTGCAGTCTGTCATGGCCCAAGCGGGTTGCCATGGGAGATGAGAGATGCAGATGTTGTTTCTGGGCTAGAAAGAGAGAGACAAAGAGAAAGGGAATCAGAGGCAAAGCACGAATGGATTGGAAGTGGGAGAAAGAAACAAAAGGTGGGGAAATCAGTATAGAAATGGGACATTATTGAAACGATAAGAAAGCATCAGAGAGAGGACATATTAGAATAGTGAGACACATAAAAGAGACAGAGCAAAGTGCAAGGACAGAAACTACAGACATGCTGGTCCCATTTTAGATTGACAGCGAAGCAGAAAGACAGATAGGTGTCTTTTGACCCTGCTCTTGTCTGGTCACTGCAGGGGATCTATAGATGATGATTGAACACACTGTCAGCGCTACAGGATCCCACTCAAGTTGTGCCAGGGCAAGCTGCATCAGTGCGTCTTTTAAACTGCCACGGTCAACAGTTTGTGAGGACCTCACATCATGTTAAATTTAAAAGAAAAGAAAAGGCTGCACAAGCTTTTTAGGAACACATCTCCTTCCTTCCTCTTGTCGCCCTCATACGATCCAAGTAACCATTTAACCATACACACACACATACACACACACATACATATACCTCATGATAACATGTGCAGTCGGCTGAGCACACGCTGACTGCCAAAAGTTGCTATCTAACAGATACAGACAGCTGTGCTGATTGTTGGTCTTGCTGTCAGGTGCTGAGTGTTGCTTACAGCACCTGTAACTGGTTAATATTAACTCCTCGATATGGTCTGTATTCGTAGTTCTGTCCACAGTGAGAGTCAGTGGTAAAAGTGTAGTACAGTTCCTCTTTCACTGCTATAATCCAGTCTTTGAAACTAAGCTGTAAAACACCAGGTAATCACTTCTCCAGACTTTCCTGGTCAAGGAACAACAGTTCACTGGTGAGGCATTTATTTCCTGGTTCCTCTTGCTTTGTATTTTATGACATGCTTTGTACTTTATATCGCTATGAGTGTGCAGCTCCCAGACTGGTGCATTTGTAAGTGTGATTGAGGGTGTTTTTAGTGTGTGGTATTGGCTGTCAAAGTCATTCAAGCTTAAGGCTTGGCCATTATTCAATGTGATAATTCATCCATTCATTCAATCATCTTCCCATGGAATTGATAAATAATATTGAGATTTTGTGAGAAATTCTCTAGATAAACAATAAAAAGCACATAAACTCAAACTTCTAAGAACATGTTGTCTAAAATAGTTGAGGGAATGCAATTAGAAAATGCAGTCTAGGTTTTATAATGAAACTTTACATTATTTATCTCACAGATGCAAATTACATCAAGTGGCTTTTACATACAGTAACCTATAATTTCACATTTGTGAGATATTGTAATATATTAAGATAACCTTCTTCCGGCCGAACTATATGGAAAAAGGTAATAGAAAAAAGAAGGAAGTATATTGTCAAAACAATATAAAAATGTCTATCATATAAATTTTACCTCTGTAATTTCTATTGCTATGTCGGAAAAACTGTGTTACGACCATGTAAAAGTCATTGTAGAAGACGCCTTCTATTCTGAACCCTGCATGCATGTTATGTTCATTTTGCACAAAAGATCTTAATAAACAAGAACATACGCAGTACTTTTCATTTGTCAAGTAATTAATTAACACTGGGTTATACAGAAATAGACATGAAATTATGGGCTATTTATTAATTGCGTTACCAGGAAATATCCTTTATGCTGTATATATATATATATATATATAATAAAAAAAATCATTATTGAGATACACCATCATCAGGCAGTGCACTGTGTAGTAGCCAATTAAGGTGGAAGCAAAGCACTGCTGCCATAGAAGCTTTACCAGGAATGCTATTATGAATGTATTCCTTTAAACCATTATTTATTTGAACAGAAAATTAAATTGGGTGCCATGAATGAATGTCTCCTGTGTGTGAGTGAGTGAGTATGTGTGCACACACTTACAGTCTAAACCACACGTGTGAAAAAAGTGAGGACAAAGACACAAAGCATGCAGACCATTATCACTCTCACAGCTTGTTTATGTGTCAAGGCGGACGCCCCGGGGACAGGGACATGCGAGTGCACTCAAGGATGCATGTTTGTGTGAGTGTTACTTTTTGAGGAAGTGATTGCTTATCAGTATGTGTTCATGTGGGTGTGAGAGGCCGGAAGTCTCTCCCCTTCCCTGCCCTATTGACACAGAAAAGTTTATATGTTGAGAGTCCACTGCGGTGAGCAGCGAGATCCGCTGCCATCTACATCAGGGTCAGCGATGTAAGACCTTTTAATTCAGACGTTTTTGGTTTTGCTTTGAGTGTCGAAACACTTGTTTAAAGTGTAAATTAGAGTCAAGTAAAGGGCAATGACTCTGCTGTTGCACTGATTAAATGTGTGTCTGGTGGCGCTCTGAAAGTCAAAGTTTTGCAGTGTTGCACCCTGTTTTAAATGTTTTGTAATCTTTCTATGTCTGCTTCAGTCTGCAGAGTTCTTCGATATGCTGGAGAGGATGCAGGTATGACATTCTTATTAATTCTTTCTTTGCCTCTGAAACTTTGAACATACCGAGAGATGGTGTCTGTTGTCTATCTTATTCCCTGACCACAGCCGGACATGAAGACATAATAATAAAACACAATAACATATATAGAGATGAGACATACATTAATGATTCAATGAGTGTAAGTCAGCAGCCCGCTGGGTTCAGTCTGTTGCTCAGATGGGATAATGGGCATGCTGTGGCCTGAGGAGAATAGCACTGGAAAGATCTGCACTGGATTCACTATTTCCTCCTTCTCTGTATGGAATTTATTCAATTCATTGATTTTTAAAGCCTTTTCCTCTCTCTGTGTGACACTTCTTTGTGTGTGTCCCCCCAGCCCCTCGGGGCACCAAGGGCACAGGCTTTGAGTAGTCGGAGGACAGATGAGGGTATAAAAAGGGAAAGGAAGAAGAAGGTGTGAGGAGAAATGAAAGGCATAGAAAAAGATGGACGGAACAAGTCACCAAAGAAAGATTCACGCTGAAGTGCAGGGAAAGAAAGGGTGTATGGTTGGAAATGGGTGGGTGGTATGGAGACCAGTTGTACCAGGTCTGGCAGCATATTCTCATCCACAGGTTTGTATGATATCTTACGAAAAGTTATGCACAAACATTCGTATTACATCTAATGAAATATGATCGTGTTACGGTCAGACAACAACATGTGGCGGTAAGGGTTGGGCATCAAAATGACTTAGTTAAGATTAAAAAAAATGTTGTGGTTTGGGGAAACGAACACCTGTCCCACAAGTGAAAGTCCCGTGTCCAGGAACCTGTCCACCACCCGCCTCCCTATGAGTTAAGCGGTCTTATACTACGTTGCTGGATGTAATTTCTACCGTAATAAATATGTGGATCCCACATAAATTACGCTGTAAATGTTCATAAAGTGAGAATAGAATGACCCTTACTTTTAAGCTTGGACAACAACCAGTAGGTTTGAAGTGACTGGGGACTGGAAGGAATGAATTCGAGAAAATTTAGGCTGCAATCAATGAAGGCAGCACCTCTGTCTACCTAATATAGTTTATTCCTCTGTACCATAGACCTCCATTGCACTGGGTGACAGATTACTTCATTAAGGTGAACATGGACACTGTAGTTTATTTTGAGTTAATCCTGCATATAATGTCCTGAATACTACAGATTACAAAATGTGGATTTATCCACTGCTGCAAATAGTTCCCAAACAAATGCACTATTTACACCTGTTTGAGTGATGTTTGCTAAATACTACAGGGCCCAGCTGTTTTAAGAAATTCCGTCCTGGTGAATGGATATGCTTGAGTGCCACGGACAGGGTAGGGATGTTAGAAGGTGCAAAAAATATGGAATAAGCCCAGACTTATACTGTCAATTTAAATCAGGACTTCCCCTCAATAACTCAGAAGGAGAAAGGTAGAAAGATGCTGCTCTGGGAGGTGCAGAAGAACAGGCTGACTGAAGACATCAGTGGAGTTATTTGGAAGGTGTGACTGGTTGATGACAGACAGTCAATGCAGCCCGATGATCAAAGAGTCTCACGCACACACACTGTACACCTCATCCATCTTTTCTGACCCTCAGCTTTCATCGACCTGCTCTCTTGAGCTCTGCCAGATCTAACTTCACATATGAAACTCGGTGTTCAAAGTGTGCTTCAGCACTGTAATCTGGCTGGTGCTGATGAAGGTCACCTTTTTTGATCCTCATCTTTTTTTTCCCCTCCTTTATTCCTCCTCTCCTAACTTTCCACTTGTGCCTCCTTTGTCCTCTCTTCATCTTTGTCTCTGTCTGTGACTGAAAATTAAAGCCTGTTCAGAGCATCTTTGCGATCAGTCTCATGTTGTTGACGATGGCACCCCCGAGACTATAACAGCTGCTACATCAATATGCACTCAGACACACACATGTCCATGAGATGAATTCTTGGTATGATTGGTGGCATTGGACGCGATGGAAGCAGTGTGTATGTTCAGCGCTCTGAATCCCCACATGTGTTTATTTCATCAGTTCTATGCTCAGTCATGTAGACAAGCTGTTCCACTGGGCCTGTACCATAATTGGCCAATTTACTCCGCGTCTGTCGGATTGGCTTTTTATATCTGCATGTGTGTGTGTGTGTTTGTGTGTTTGCGTGTGTGTGTTTGTGTGAGTGCGCGAGCACACATGAAAGTGAATTAGCATGTATGACTCATTCAGTCTCATTCATCTGGCAACAGAGACGATGAGGTCTGAGAACAAGAGAGAGCCATGTTCCGGGACTGTTTTTAAATACACAAAAATGAACAAAACTTGCCTTTTGACCCTTGTGCTTTTCCGTCCTCATGCTGCGTACGGACGCTAATTAGGTCCCTAAAGCTGAAGAGACCAAAAGATGGAAGGTGTGGCCAGACATCAGACACACACTTGTGCACTTTTTTTATTATGTCTCTGCATGCTCTCCTTTCAAACTGCTTCATCATGCCTCCTGATTTGCTCTGTCATTGTTCTTGTTCTTGTCTGTCAGCCTATGAGGGATTCTGAAACACCCTGTGAACACTTTTCAATTTTTTTTCAGGACTTTTGAAGTAAAAAAAAAATATCCATAGCCTCCTGATCTGATTGATTATAATTTGAATGAACTCCAACTATCAATTGATTCTCTCTGGACTGCCAGTATCTTGATTCCTGCTTTTGCTGAATATAAATGACTGGCTGTCCGTAGCGCTGAGCTCTCAACGGTGCAGGCAGGCCTCAGCAGTATTTAGAGGTCATGCACTGGAGTGGTGCTACGCTAGAAGACTGCCAAACGACTACAGGCTCATAACAGCTCTTAACCCCAGAGAGTACTGAATCAAAACAGCTCTGACATCATCAAGGGGTGACACATCCTCATTGTTTGCTCATGACTTTGCATTTCAGGCTGTTGCATCATCACCTTAGAGTCCATTTGGCATCATAAGACGTGTTACCTCTCTGACCGTGTGTTTGTGACTGTGCTCGCAACTGTACCATTGTGGTGAAAGTCAATGAAGTTCACTTATATTGAAAAGAGGTTGCTTTAACATTGTGTATGTGTCCTCTATTTGACAGGATGACTACATCCCCTACCCACGGATAGAAGATGTGAGTCATTTCTCACTCACATAATACACTCATAAAACACAATTACACCCCACTCCTGTGTAACCACTAGCTAGGAGTGTTTCCGACAAAAGCTAATACATTATTTTATTATTAGTTGCAATTCTGAAGAACTTGCTTGCTTGTTGCTTTCCCCTGGGCTATTATATTTGTCACATTTTGCATTAATCTTCCACCTCTTCTGTCCAAGATCCTGGAGAAGGGTGGTCCATACCCCCAGGTAATCCTGCCACAGTTCGGCGGTTACTGGATTGAGGATGTTGAGGCACCAGCAGGGACCCCCTCCTCCTCAGAGTCCAGTTTCTGTGAAGAAGAGGACGGAGAAGAAGGCATGAGCCCTGGTGGGGGCCACAGCTACCGCCTGGAGTGTAACAGCACAGCCCGCGCCTACCGCAAACACTTCCTAGGCAAGGTGAGTGTGTGTGTGTGTGTATTGATGTTTCACAGTGAATTTAACAGAGGAAGACTGTTATTGGGTTTGACCTAAAATGTCTCTCTCACTACCTCTTTTCTACATGCACGCATCCAGGAACACATGAACTATTACTGCACTGGCAGCAGCATAGGTAACCTCATCATGTCTCTGAAACACGAGGAGGCTGAAGGACAGGAGTTCCTACGCATCATGCTCAGGTTGGTACAATGAGGGTACTGCACTATCACTTTAGAATCTTAATTGGATGCATGTCATGTGTCCAACGGTAAAGAATGTCTACATGACATTTGTACAACCCATGTTTCTTTTGATGCTATAAAAGTCTGTCTTTAACATATCCGCTCTCTGCTGGTCTTTTACTAATGAAAATAACAAAACTAATCTACAGTGATGCTAGCTGCACTGTGAAGTTGTACAGTGCTACGGCTCAGCGATGCATTAAGCTAAATGGGCCACCATATTAACATCCTCACAGGGACTATGCTAACATGCTAATGTTAAGCAGGTTTTGTGTGTTAGCATGCTAACCTTGCAAGTGATAATATAGCTGAAGCTGATGGGTTAGGTCATCAGTATGTTGTCAAACCAAAGTAATAGACAAATTTAGATTTTGACCTGATGTCCGTGCTACTTTAGATGAAAAGTCAGAGGACCAACAAATTATCCTGAGGGGAACGTACATTTCTTAACCAAATTGTATTATTGCAATATACAATCAAAGCCATATATGTCCACTTCATGGTGGCGCTACAGGAGAAGTAAGAGAATTACCGAAGTCAAGAGGATTCATAGTCTGGGGATCATGAGTTTCTATCCCAACCGGGGGCAATAGACAACCAACCAACCAACCAACCAACCGAAGGAGCGACAGAGCTACAGAGCGACAATGATGAAGCAGACCTACATGGACAGTGCCTCTCTCTCCCTCATAGGGATGGGAATCGAGAACTGGTTCCAGTTGAAAAAACGATAACAAATTGCTATTGGAACCATGTCGTATTCCTCCGACCTTTTATCAATGCCACCATATTTTTCTGACTGTTGCACACTGCGAAACAATGAAATCAAACTCATTGGCCTGTGCTGCTGGACTCGTACACCCAGATGGAGTCATGGTGGAGAGGAAGAAAGCATGGTGGTATAATAGCATTAGTGCCACACAGGCTTGTATAGTATTTTTTTTTTTTTAATGAAACTTGAAAACCTACATAGAAAAGGTAGCTGTAGAGATGTTCTCTCATTTAATAAACGCTGTGTTCATCCTCAGAGATAATAAAACAGCGTTGATGCTGAAACCCTGTGTAGGCCGACTATGTATTTTCACACAGGAATCAGGAATCAATAAGGGAATCGATAAATAATTGGCAGAATCAATGCTGGCATTGGTATCAATAATATCTTATCGATTCCTATCCCTACTCCTTCTTCATGATTCTCTGAACAGATTTGTGGTGCTGTGGTGGACAGCTTCCCTGCCATTGTCACAGTTGGTGACATTTTCATTAACAGAAAAACAATAACAAGTGATGCCATGTTTTTCGATTAGCCACTGTGGGCGCTGCAGAGGAGACAGTAGCCAGGTGATGGCTAATCTCTTCTTTCACAGTTGACAGTGATAATGCCAATAATAATGGCCGTATGAGTACACTGTGTATTAATCAGCCCATAGCTGCTGTCCTTTTTCTCTGTTGAGCCAAAGCTCATCATTATATCGTTTTTTCCTCATATCACTTAATTTGATAGAATCTAGGCTAGGCGTAACAAAAGTTCGCTTCGATGAAACAGGTCTCTGAAAAATCTGACCAGCAGAGATCCTCTTCTTGTTCTGTTGCAGGTCGAGGATTAAAACAGTCCATGACAGGATCTCTTTAGCAGGCATCAACCAGCTGCCTAGTGTACCCCAGATTGCCAAGGTAAGATACATTCTAAAAACACACCAAGTTTAAAAGTAGGCTTTTTCCACGAATCCCTTCCACTCTCCAAGTATTCAGAGCAACATCTAAACATAATCGCAGCTTAAATGCCCAATTTCATAAATGGAGTCTTGCTGACTTTTATCTGAACAAGGGAGCTTGAGGGAGAAGGACATTTTTAAGCTGCTTTCACAACCGCCCTGACAACCGCCTACCTGCAAGGTTTTTAAAAGCGTCTGGCTAAAGCCAGGCGGTTACCGTCAGAAGATCAGCATGGTGAACTCTACGCGGCAAAGCATTCATCCAATTCATACCCCATCCAGCATGATCAAAACAGCTTCCCCTCTGCCGCCTTCCCCTCATTAAAATGACTGGAAGCGCTGAGTTACCGTGCAGTGGTGTAAAAGCCCATTTAAGGCAGCGCACTGATCTCATAATTAAATCATTTCGCAACAACACTTTACATTACAGTAAGTAGAGGTAACAGAACAAAGGAAACAATCAAAACCAACACAAGTAGAACATAGTAGCACAATAAGACGAACCAATAAAGTAAGGAAAAAGTTAAAGATTAATTTCCAATTAATTCTTTCTTTATATATCGTAAAAAAAAAAAAAAAAGAAACCCAAAGGTAATCTAACTTCCTTGGTGATTCAATGATCCAGTCGGGGATCTGTGATGGGATGACAACCCAAGATCATTTTTAGATGTCAGGAAATACATGTTGTATGTTTAAATATTTAATTACATGAACTATGTCATTTAGCATTTTCCGTGGCATGAAATAACATTTCCCTTTTGTATCTTAAGTGTACAGTGGGTATAGTTTTCAGTATACTCTAAAAAATGAGATTTCCTTCATATGATATCTCTCTTTCTTCTTTCAGCTTCTGTGTGATGATGCCACAGGGCTGAAGTTCAACCCTGTCCTTTACCCTCGGGTGAGTTTATGCTAAACTACCACATTGCAACCTAATTATAACAAGTCTGACCTTAGCTCATCTCATCTGTTATAAATGTATTCATCCGAGCTGACATAAGTTCACTTTTCTTGTCTCTCTCTGCTTCTGCGGAGTGACAAGGGGTCATTATAGGGGTGCTTCATTCAAAAATATCAGCAACATTTTTATATATTCTGCACACCCATAAACATGCCATGCCCTTTACTTAAGGCCTGGGGTATCTTTTTGAACATTAACTGATCAGCAGAGTTTCCTTTGTATTTTCTGTCAGGATCACGTCCTGTCCAGAAGCCAATGCCTTCATTAACTTCTCACTTCAACCCCCTTTTCAAGTCCTCTTCACCGGAAAAATAGCACACAACGTATCGCATTTTACCCTCATAAGCCCCCTACCTCTCTAACATCTGCCCTGTTCAGTAAGTACATTATTCAAAAGAATGATTGATGATACTAGACGGCAATGGCTTCCTAAAATGGACACGATGGGTCTGTTTCTCCTCCTGTGAGCCCAGAGGAGGAGTGTGATGGAGCACGCTTTCAGCTTGTGCCTCAGGAAAGGAAACAAAACCATCTGTGTCTCAGTGAGCAAGAGGGAATGACGGGTTCACTGCCTCCACTAGGCCCGTGATGGTTTGTCGCATGTTGGCCTTACGTAACTCGAGGCCCAATAAACCTGCCCTGGAGACATGTTGAACAAGAAAACATGTTTTCCCATCTACCACGGCTATGGGGAGTAAGAAATTGTTGTTTTTGTGTATGTGCAGGGATCCCAGTTGATAGTGGCTTATGATGAACATGAGGTGAACAACACCTTTAAATTTGGAGTCATCTACCAGAAGTTTGGACAGGTGAGCGGTCGTAACGATCTTGTCAACGTACTCCAGTTGAACTCACATAGACACTCCGATCTTATACACTGTTTATGTCTTGTATCCTCCGCCCTGTTTTCTGTCCTCCATATCATAACTATGTGTCCTCCCCTCAGACATCAGAGGAAGAGTTATTTGGGAACAATGAGGAGACGCCTGCTTTCAAGGAGTTTCTCAGTATCCTGGGCGAAAATATTGAACTTCAGGACTTTAAAGGGTAAGGATAGGAATTGAATCACTGTAATGAGAGAAAAAAACAGAATAAAGTGCATTAAAACTAGGAAAAAGCAGGCAAGATATAATAACATAAAAAATAGAGAACAGAGAAAAGGTTCTCCCAGGATCAATAGAAGGAAAGCATTAAAGTGCATTGTATCAGAGCAGAATAGGGCGGGTTTAATTACTGTAACCTTGGAGCAATTTGTCCTGCTGTTTGGGCCTCAGCGTGCAACCGGGATAAACTGCTTAGTGAAACAGATCCGAGAAAAGAAAGTGTCACATGGACAGGTAATAAGAGCTTTGTTTACTGTGTTCATTGTCTCACAGGTTTTTTTGTTCTATTGTGTTCCACTTGTTAGGGAGGTTTTAAATTGTAGCTGACATGTTACTGCAACACCTTTAGGTGGCCTTGGAGCTAGTTTAGCACAAAATGTAATGAAACTGACATTTAAAATATGTAAAATATCTTAATACTAGAGGCTGTCGAAGACCACACAGAGAATGTGACACGTGTGCTTTGATAATGTGACAGGTTCCGCGGTGGGCTGGATGTATCCCACGGACAGACGGGGACTGAATCTGTCTACACTGTCTTCAGACGAAGAGAGATTATGCTCCACGTGTCAACCAAGCTTCCCTTCACTGAGGGAGATGTCCAGCAGGTAAGGGACTTTGATATTGGCTTTATCATTGTTACACTGAGGGCACAATGGATACAGCTTCAAAGTAGGAATCATTTGGCTTAAAAATATCAATATTAAACAGGTCAGATGTGGTTATTGTCGATGCGTTATGCTGCTTTCATTGTTAACGTGGCATTACGTATGCTGTGGCTTAATGTTAAATCAAATGTTTGCAAGTGATTTGATGTGAAGCCAATTAAACCCCCTTCAAAAAACCAAGCCGTTTTATAATCTTGTGAATTTTCCCCCTTGCCAATTTAGCTCCAGAGGAAAAGGCACATAGGAAATGACATTGTCGCCACAGTCTTCCAGGAAGGGCCCACGCCATTTGTTCCAGACATGATCGCCTCCAATTTCCTGCATGCTTACGTGCTGGTGCAGGTTGAGAACCCCTGTACAGAGCACACAACATACAAGGTACAAACGAGTCCTGTGTAGTGAAATGACACTACTCCTACTCTAGGGTACACTGTAATAACTGTAAATCAGTGTTTGAAACTGGCAGAGGTCCTTGTCAGCTGGCTACTGGGCAGAAATTGTGCTGACGTAAATAACGGCATAAACCCAACAAAGTACACAATGCATCAGTCATCCCTAGCGATGACAAGGTCTTCTCAAGTTTTCCTCGGATGATGTTTCATCCCCCCAGCTCGCAAGCCGATCCCGCCTGAAATACATGCTAATAACGTGTTACTATTATCTGTTGTTATGTCAACAGGTGTCTGTCACAGCCAGGGAGGATGTGCCTCCTTTTGGACCCCCTCTCCCAAACCCAGCTGTCTTTAAAAAGGTGAGAGATAGAGCTGCGATCATCACAGGGAAATATATTATAGACTTGAGTCTTAACACCTTGATCTGACAAATTCAAGAAAAAGAAATATCTAAATGTTAATGTATGATTCATAACTTTCATACAGATATTGATTTATTTTCCTGCCCCTTTAATCCTCTCACGGCTCCTAACATTTATCTTGTGCCCCTTTGGAGAACTTAAACCAGCTAATTGTATATAAAGTAGTTAATACTAATTCAACCTCAACCTGCTACAACTATAAAATACTCCTTACTTGTCGCGTCGCTGAGTGCTTATTCCATGACATGATTTGCAGCATGTTGGGAGAAAGAGAGGGTTTGAAGCAGATGAGGATTTATATCAGTAAGGTTGAATTGTATTATCGGACACAATAGTGTAACTTTCTCTCTCTCTCTGATTTCAATTTTTTCGATTTTCATTTCAATTTGGCTTTATTGGCATGCATGTTATATAAATAATATTGGCAAAGCATAACATGTTAATATTTTAACACTAACAAAACATATCTCATCATCATCATCATAATCTGTCTCTCAGTTTCAATTAATTTTTTTCAATTCAATTTAGCTTTAATGGCATGAATGTCACAAAAGACTATGTTGCCAAAGCATAAAAATGTGTGTGTGTGTCTGTGTTTTTGTGTGTGTGTGTGTGTGTGTGTGTGTGTGTGTGTGTGTGCTCGCACTTGTTAAAAACATTATTGCAAAGGCAAAGCATCAAAATACAATACAATAAGTCCAAATATTCAGACACGTTATACCTTATATACATTATCACTCACACTGTGTGTGTGTGTGTGTGTGTGTGTGTGTGTGTGTGTGTGTGTGTGTGTGTGTGTGTGTGTGTGTGTGTGTGTGTGTGTGTGTGTGTGTGTGTGTGTGTGTGTGTGTGTGTGTGTGTGTGTGTGTGTGTTTCGATCACTCACTGTCTCTCAGGTTGTGGCATGTTAATATATACTAGGCAGCCAAATGTACTCCGTCTCCTTCTACGAGGAGTATTTTTAGTTTTACGAGATAATTTAGCTTTGAACTCTGGGATCTCAGAGCTGAGCTTCTTAAAATTAAAATGTCTTATGTGATTCCATTTTATACATTGTAGGAGAAAGTGCATCTCTGTCTCAACCTCACCTGTCGAACAGTGTCCACGTGTTCTGTTTTCTTTGGGTTGCCATCTTTTTTTGCGTCTTCCAGTCTGTGGTCACTGAGCCTGTACTTGGTCAGGATCTGGCTCTGCTATTCTGCTATTCATAATCTCTTTGAAGGGCAAGATAACATTCCAATCTACTTTGGCTTTGAGTTGTTTCTTCCCAATGGGCCAGATAGGTTTCTTGACATCATGTGATCATTTGCTTTTCTCTGACTGGTGTTTGGAGAGCAGTGTTCTTATGATGTGAGGCTGTTCAGACTGCGTCTGAGAGGGGGCAGTTAGCCTCAGAACCAACTGACATAGGGGAATCTCTACTGTACCTTCATCTCTCTCTCCCTCTCTCTCTCTCTCTCCCTCCAGAGTCCTGAGTTTCGAGACTTTCTGCTGACAAAACTGATCAATGCTGAAAACGCCTGCTACAAATCCGACAAATTTGCTAAACTGGAGGTGACACACGTCCGCACAACCACACTCAAACACCACAGCATGTCTTCAATCGCTGCTCAGCTCCATCCATAATCACCATCTCGATGTTTTCCTACATGAGTTGTGTGTGTGTGTGTGTGTTTGTGTGTGTTCAATTGATTCCAGGGGCGAACGCGAGCTGCACTGCTGGACAACCTCCATGACGAGCTGCACAGACAGAGCCAGGCCACGCTGGGTCTGGGCCAGGCTGGAGAGGAGGATAAGCTGGAGAACGGGGGACACGGAGGTCTGCTAGAGTCCTTCAAGGTGAACATAAACCTGGACAGAAATATATACGCTGCACCATGTAATTTTTCTCTCAGCTCTGTGACATTTATTTAATCACCGTCATTACAGCTCGAGATTGTACGGTTTTCTTGCTCTAGGTCAGCTAAATGTCACAGGTCTGCAAGATGACTTAAGGGGCTAAACCGTCAGTAGCTTTGTTGCTGCTGATTTTTTACTCTGTTTGAACATTTTGATCGTGAAGGCTGAGAGTATGTGTGTGTGTGTGTGTGTGTGTGTGTGTGTGTGTGTGTGTGTGTGTGAAGGCGTGTGCATTCATGGGTGAGTTTGAAAATGAATGTAAACACACCGCTGTGATTCTTCTCTTCCATTTGTCTCAATCATCGTCTCGTCACACTCTTTTGTCCCCATATAGCTAATTGATGTTAATAGAACCACTAAAATGTCTCCTTACATTTGCGTGTATGTGTGTGTGTGACTGATGTGACAGTTTGGCTCTCTCACTCTTCACAGGCACTATGGACAGCTACTTTGCACTTTCTGCAGTCAGTCCCAGGGGGCGCTGTTGTCATTGCTGTCCTGGCAGTCACTGTGTATTACCTGTCTGCATTACTGTAAATTTAACAGAAGATTGCCACATAATAAACACTATTTTTATATGATGTTGTTTGTGTTTATGCTTTCAAAGAAAATGAGCGAATTATGTTGTATTTGCAGCAGATAGCAGAATTAAAAATACACACAATGTTATATAACTGTGTTTTTCTGCTTCAACTCCACTGGCTGTAATTTATTATGAAACAATTACCAATCAACTAAATGAATATCAAGTCATTACAATAAAAAGGATGATTGCAAAAACATGGTCGGTCATCCACTCCACCTTGTTTGGCTCCATTATTGGAGAACTGCGCCCCCTGGTGGTTGTTTTGCAATAAATATTATGAATAAATATTAATTCATACACCTTCATTTTAAACCTATTTTTTACTCTACCTTCATTTTACTTTCCACACCCATTCTCCTCTGTCCTTCCACGTACACTTTCCCTGTCACTTACCTTTATCTTTACCCATCTGCTGCTTCACCTCTCCTCTGTGCTCCTCATCTCCTCCTCTCCCTCATCCACTCACTCTGCATTTCCTATCCCTACTCCAGAGAGCCATGCGCGTTAGGAGCCATTCCATGGAGACCATGGTGGGGTCTCACCGTCACAGGAGTCCCGGGGTAGGTGGTGGGGTCCCTGCCAGCGTGAGTGGAGGAGGGCTGCCACAGAGCACCAGCGAATGCACAAAGAGCACCTTCACTGTGAGTAGGAGGGTATAAAAAAGAGGGAGACAGAAGGGACAGTGGGACGGATACAAGGACAACTACTGCCATGTAGAAGTGTTTTTAACTTAAACTACTATAATGTCAGAAAAACACTTGTGTTGTCATTTTAGCTCATTTAAGAGACAGCACTGCTATGTCAACCAGTGAATTATAACATTTTTTTAAAGGGCACTTTAAAATCTAAATGAGTTATTTAGATTTTGCTCCATTTCTTTAAAAAAAAGGAGAAACCTAATTCTATGATTTGTGATCTTCAGCCTCCTGTGCTGTCGGCCAAGTCTCCTCTGAAGAGTCCAGTAAAACGGCGCTCAGGCCTCTTCCCTCGTCTCCACTCCAGCACAGAATCCCCAATGGACAAACACACACGCAGGTCTGTGTTCAGTGGCATGATTACGGTACAACACACGCACCAACATGGTCGGTGTTGCATTTGTACCGGTAACAGGAGTCCAGGAAGTTGTCACATCAGTGTTGTCATTAATGCGTTTTTCTTTTGTCTGCAGCGACCAAAAGCTTGCAGATATCTGCCCGCTGTCCCAAGAAGTAAGGTCAGAGACATCATCCAATCCCAGCTCGCCTGAGATCTGCCCCAACAAAGAAAGGTAAGACAAATGCAAGTTCCTGGAAATCATCTCACACCCCTTTAATGTCTGGAGGGGGAGATGGCTAAAGGCAATCTGGGAACATTTGGTCTTTTGTCAGTGGTCGGATTTTCCCTCATGTTCAGCTTCTCTACGGTTCCCCTCTGTTTTCCTTAACAGGCCGTTCATCAAGCTGAAAGACTGCGGCAGCGGCAGACCCAACATCTCTCGTTCTTCATCCAGCACCAGCAGCTTCAGCAGCACCACGGGAGAGACAGAAGCTCTGGAAGAACTGGACACAGTGAGTGCAGCGCTCACAGTTTGTTTGAACACGATGAGGTCGCCTTTACAAGAGCAAAGAGAGGAAATTGAATATTTAGATTTAAAGATTGGAAATACTTTCTTAATGGAGTGTGGTAGCGTCAAAGTTTTCATCGGTGAAATGGTCTGTAATTACCAAGAACTAGAGAATGTTGAAAGTCACCATATTAATTATGATGATTACAGCTCCTCACATTTATCAGATGACACTGCTTGACAGAGTTGTTTTATTCTCTGTTAGAAATGCTGTCAAATTATCCGTACTTGCACCATTTACCTGGATGGGAATCAGTACATATGCACAGTGCTGTTAAAATTGTCATTATTGAGGACCAGAGAAAATAGTGAATAGTCTATAAAGTCAGTCAAGTACACCTGAGATCATCACAAGGGAAATTCAGATGAATCATTTATTTTCTTTGCCTTAAAGGTTCTGTGGGTATTTTTTTTTAAATAAAAAATAATTTTTTCTCATATTTGCTCAAACTGTCATTCCTGCTTATGAACTGAAATCAAACTGACAAACTAGGCAGCCTTGTTCAGTTGCCTTTTTCTTGCCTTAAATGCTTTCAGAAACATATTTAAGTGTACTGTTTAGCTGCAAAATGAGAGTTTGAGATCCAGCGGCTGTGTATAAAGCAGCCGTTTAGCTTAGCGCAAAGACTGAAAACAGGGGGAGCACCTCTAAAGCTCACTAATTGACTTGTTATATCTTGTTTGTTAAATCCCCACAAAAAAAGTGTAGAAAAAAGCTTTGTACAGTCGGGCTAGCTGTTTCCCTCTGTTTCAAGTCTTAATGCCAAGCTAAGCTAACAGGCTGCTAGTTGTACCTTAAATGCATTGTAACGATTTCTGCCAGCCTAAAAAGTTTAACCCACTGTATATTATGAGCCTGTGAATTTTCTCATTCACCCAGGTCATCATTATCCTCAAAGCAATTTCAGTCAAAAGCAACTGGACTTGGTTATTTGTCTAGGAAGACTTTTCATCTCTCATCCAAGAGGCTTCATCAGTTCATGTACGCATCTGATAAGGCTGGGACTGGTCCAACTAACTGGGGTGAGATGCAGCCCTTTCATCCCTTCCCAGGAGATTCAACAATCTAACCTCAAAGAACAACTGTTCACACATGGCCTCCTGTGACCCCAACAAAGTCGAAACCAACTGCCCACCAACGACTGCCACTCTAACGACGGGCGATGGCACTTGGAGCACAAAGGGTGTCAGTGACATCATCGGCCTTGTGAGAGGTTAAATACCTGGATCTCACACCAGTTAGTTGGACCAGTCCCAGCCTGGTCAGATGCGTACATGAACTGATGAAGCCTCTTGGATGAGAGGTGAAACGTCTTCCTAGACAAATAACCAGTCCAGTTGCTTTTGACTGAAATTGCTTTGGGGACACTGTATATTATAAAAATAAAAGCGAAAACCAAGTTTGAATGGCTCCTCCCTGCAAAGCTTCCTTTCCAGTTGTACTTCCTGCAGAACACTCAGTGCCTCTAACGTTGCTGACAGGAAGGTGAAGTCAACTTTAGGAAAATATTACTTCCCGGATGCACCAAGCCTCTTGAGTGTCTTTCAATGTCTTTTTTCTCTCTGTCCTGCAGGCCAGCCATCCCTCTATAGTGTCCTCTTCTGCCTTTAGTCCTTCCCTCAGTGTCGACGGCCAGGGATCAGGTACCCCTGTCATCATGTGCCGCAGTCCAACAGGTACACTTGTGATTTTACACACAGCCACCCAGAGAGTATTCACATCCTACTGTCAACATTTTAACAGATTTATTTATTTCCTTTCCTTTTCCGTTTCCTTCTTCCAAATTCTGTAGATGTGAAAAGCAAGACGTCACCGAGGTCCAACTTGAAGTTCCGCTTTGACAAAATGAGCCACTCCTCCACAACTGTAAGTCTTGTAATGCCTGCCTGGTCAACATATTTTCATTTTAATTACTTGTAAAGCATGGGGATCCATTTGTGACAAAATTATGTTACATGCACTGTATTCATCTATGCCTAATACACTTTGAACTGTCATTCAGTTACGAAAACTATTTTGTTATCTAACTGGCTACGTCAGTTGCTCACTTGACAAAAACATTTGTCTGTCAATTAAACTTTAAACTGCAGAATACTTCTGTCATCTCGATACACCCCCCTGTCATTTTGCATGTTGTCCTGATGTGTTGTTTGGCTTTGGTTATGAATGCCAATGTGCTCTCCTTGTGGCTGACCAGCTTACTTCCAAATCAATCTAATCACACTTTGTATCCAATTCAACAACCGATAAGGCAAGCTGAATAAGACATTGCTAAAATCAATTTTGGATTTCCTACATATGTACACTTGCAAAAGGGCACAGTCAAACGACACATCAGGTGGACATGCACAATAAAACAGTCGAATGACAGGGGGTGCAACGAGGCGACAGAAGTACTGTACAGTTTAAAGTTGAATTAGACAAAGGTTTGTCAGGTGAGCAACTGACATAGATGGTGCACACGTGAGATAATGTTGGCACAAATGTAACCCCACAGCTTCTTGTTACAAAGTGCTGACAGTAAAAAAGGAATACATCGCAAATGTACAACGCTCTGAAACTAACTAAACTAAACTAACATAATTTAATGCAACAGGCTAAAAGCAATGGAAAAAAGGTTCCAGCAGCGTTTCTTTGAAACACTCACTGTCCGTCTAACAGACATCTCATTATCTCTGGATCACTGTAATGCCATTGAAACAGGCGAGCTGGTGTTGCATAATAGGCCCAGCTTGAAAGATGCACGCTGTCACACTCTAACCTCTAACTGGCCTGTCTCTTCACTTTCCTTTCTCTCAGTCCGAGTAGCTTTGTGGAAATGGAAACATCAGACTTGCACAACAGAAGGACAGTGCGGGCTGACGGAGCTGCTAAAAAAAAAAAGAAGAAAATCGCAACACCAACCACAACGTCTCTGTAGAACCACTTCCCTACGCCAAGGATAAACTCACAAGGTTACCAACTGCACCAGAGTCCCCATAAACTATAAACTAACTGAGAATACTGTGAGTGTATAGTGAGGAGAAGCAGATGACATGCTGGCTTTCTTTTTAATCCAACCTTAGGCTACAGAAATAAGTCAATAGTTTGCCGATGTTACAAGTTGTTGTGTCTCAGTTGTTAATTGTTCACATCACATGAAAGTGCTAGCATGGCTGTAATACTGTGAGTGCAGGCCGAGCCAGACTCTGCCTCAGCTTTTTCTCAAGCATCTAGTTGAATAGAGAGACACAGTGATCTAGAATAATGGTAACAGGAGACTACCGTAAGGCCAAACTGTTTCTCTTTATCTAGTCGACTGCTGAGTGCTCAGTGGAAATGACGTCTTTAGACATCAGGATGTTCCCTTTTTGCTTTTGCCCTTGAATGGTACGTCTGGCAACATTTCCTCTTTGGCCTAATAAAAGTACGCCGACAACCAGACAAATACACACATGTACAGAAACATAATGTAGATTTGCAGTAGCACCATTTTGGAGGTGGGAGGCCCAACTGTTCACCGTAGGATCTGAGCTTTCTAGGGAACACCTTTGATTTTCAAGATGCTCTTGTAAACTTGCTAGCTGCTGCATTGTGTTTACTGCACTATAAACACAACATTGCTGAAACTCAGTTGATACCAATGGCAGCAGGGTAACTGCAAATCCCTGAACTCAAGTGCTTGGTTAGTGGGGAATTACTCATATGGGGCCCAGTGGGAAACACTGCCAACACATTTTGCCATAAGCTTATTTTAGCCAAAGCTGCGCCTTACAATCTATCAAAAGCCCTTTCCACCGCCGATGCTCTCTTTCTCTCTCTCTCTCTCTCTCTCTCTCTCTCTCTCTGTCTGTCTGTCTCTCTCTCTCTCTCCCTCTCTCCCTCTCTCTCTCTCTCTCTCTCTCTCTCTATCTGTCTCTCTCACTATGTGAGAGGACAAGAATCTCCTGGATTCCTGGATCCGGTTGCAGCACAGTCGTGGGTAGCCGATCAACACCCACATTTGCTGAAAGAGATGTTGCACTTGAAAACATTTCACCTTCTGATACCTCCCATTGAAGCTTGCTAGCTCGGTGTATTTGTGTCTATGTTTGGTGGAACTTTTGAACAGGAAAGTCTCCCGGTTTAAAGTTCCCCAGCATGTGAGCTGATGAATATGACTTGAAAAAGATGCTTCAGGTTAAATGAACCTATCGAACCACACTTCAGCAAAAAAAAACAAAAAAACACTTTGAATGTGAACTCAAAGCTTCTTTTTTATTTTTTATTTGACGCTTTGTTAGTTCTTATTACAAAGTCTCTTAGAAGTAAATAGCAAGGCCAGTTGCTTACAAGCACAACATGACAATAGGTCTACTCTAGTCCTCAATTATGCCAACATTAGCTTGGAAGCTGCACCAACTAGAGTTAGCAGGGCAAAGTGGGAGTGTGCCAATCAAGAAAATGCTTAAAGACACACAAATGTGTTTCCTATGTGACCAAACAACAAACAGGTCTTTGGAAGAATGTCTATGTACTCCTACTGTGGAGAGAACCATTCCTGGATGGCATGACGGAGTGTGTGAAGTTCTGTCACGTGAAGCTCAAATTCCAGAGGGTTTAAAGGGTCAGTTCACACAAATTACAAAAACCCTACTTTGTAATTTAGGTGACTTTTTAACTTGCAAGGAAGCTGTTACAGTAAGTTCCTTGATAAGCACTTAAGGTACAGCATTGACTAATACACACTGTGCTCAGTTAGGCTGCATTCACACCAAATCTGACATTGCAGTGAAAACGCCAGTCCTCCCTTTTGTTTCAATGTGGGTAGTGAGTTAAGGCTTTTGGAGAAACGCAACCCGTTCACCTTGCAGGGCCAGTGACGTGACAAAACTGACAAAAAACAATGGAGTGGGGAACACAATGGAGGCAAAAAAGGGCCAATTTTTCAACTCTGCGCTAATCGCATCAATGCCTGATTTGGTGTGAATACAGCCTTACAGTAGGCCAGTGATTACATTGAGCAATGGAAACAGGGGCAGAAATAACGCAGAAGTGGAAGTTTCAGATGTCATTTAGTTTGTAGCAGGTATCGCCTAAATGCCCTGCAACCTTTCCTCTGTTAATATGCTTAATTTATTAAAATGATAACTTCTTTTGCATTGATGTCATGTAAAAATGTAACTGCAGAGTACGCTAATTAATAAGGTAAATGATAAAAGGAAATAGATTAATTTAAAAGATGTCTAAACATGTATATGTATATTTGGTTATGTAACGTGCCATTGAGAATTTATTCTAAAATAAAATGTTGTATTTTGTGTCATTTATGTGGTATCTTTTTCTCAAATCTCACACAACTGTTGCAATATAACAGCACATTACAGAAGGTTTTTTACTACTTTAATATTTTATGTACAATCACATCAGAAAAATTGGACATGAGGAGGAGTTTGTTTTACATTTATACCTCCGAATGGGTCGGACTTCATTAATGTTTCGCTTGTCCGCAGTCAAATTTCAAAACAATAAAAGTGATAGCGGTGAAACGATGCCACAAAAAGGCATTTCTCTCTGCAGCACCTCAGGGTGGTGCAGCTGGTTGATTCATGCTCCAAAATGTAACTGCTCCACTTGCTGTCTGTCATGCCACCTGCACATAGTCAGTATACTTTCACATCAGAGTGTGATTGGTACAGTTCATAGACGGAGAGAGAGAAAACAACAACGTGATTATTTTCTATTTCATTTTGTCCTCTGCTTTAATGATTTTCAACAATATGCAAGTAGAGTCTCAAGGATGATGTAATAGTGAAATATTGGTCAGAATGAAATGATTCTTGAAGGCATCAGGGATAAAGCAAAATCGCACAAAAAATAATACAGTTGATCCTCCGCACATCATTTTTCAACCGGTACGTTTGCAGTCATGAAAATGTGAGGGATGAGTACACAGTGGACTGGTCAGGCTCTCTGGTGGCTCCCTGTTGTCTCAGTACATCCTGGGAAATGTCTGCATACACCACCTGCAAAATTATAAATGACAAAACTGTTATTTAAGCACACACAATGGCATACGTATGGACTGCAGACATATTCAAGGTTAGCCAGGGGAAACACAATGTTGAGGGCACTGCCAAGGACATCCTGTCTTGCAACGGGAAGTTCACCTACCTCAGTCTTCTGCTGGGACTTGGGGGTGGCTGCAAAATGAAAAAATAAAATTGAAATATAGTTAATAGAGTAGTTCTGACAATGCAGTAACTTTTTTTGTCAGTGTTACAGGCTACAAAGTAAGAATATGAGATACCTTTGTGAGAGTAAGTGCCACGTTTCTGGGGTACGGGGCGTCGAGGTGGAGGTTGTGGAGTCGGGTGTGGTTGGTCTCTGTATACAGCTGCATGAGTGGACAGAGTCCTGGGAAGCGGCTGAGGCTTGGCTTTTGAACTCAGACAACGAGCCAATCCCAGAATGATGGGAAGACAAAGAGAAGCAGCGGCACAGATCAAAACCCTGTGCAATACACTCCTCTGAGAGGGGACAGCTGGGGGAAGACATGAATAATGCAACTTGATTTTTCTGTTTGAATAACCAAAAATGGGTGTACCCTGTTATATACCGTTCACTGGAGATCAAAATGAGACAACAAAGTAATAATACTTGAGTTAACCTGAAATACTGGGGGTTTTTTTATTGTTCAGAATTTGATAGAATATCCGCAGTGGCTGCTGTACTAGCATGTTTTTTGTTTGTTTTTTAATAACCAAAGCACTTTAATAGAAACATGTATTTTGTGAAAAAAAAAAAAGTGAGCAAAATTAGCGAACAGTAACCACAGTGTCAGAAGAGAAGATTTAAACAATGTTTTCTTTTGGCTATAGGATTCAGAAATAAATAGGAAGTGTAGAGGCCCTTGCTTTGAGCATGCTTCAGCACGTCTGCGCCCACAGGACATCACTAGTCCATTCTTCTTCAGTCTCTTCCACAGTTCGGTAACTGTAGTGGGTTTCTTAGCCATTGCTTTGTTGCCAAGGATTTTCCAGAGATTCTCTATTGGGTTTAGATCAGGACTCTGGGCTGGCCATTTCATTATTTCAATATTCTTAGCTTCAAGGAACTGCTTAACCCATTGTGCAGTGTGACAGGGGGCATTGTCATTGTCTGATTGGGAAACAGTTGCAGTGGAGGTATTACATGTTGCTGAAGGAGGTTCACATAAACATTTGCATTCACCCTGCTATGTAGCTGTACAAGTGGCCCAAATCCTGCTGCAGAAAACATCCCCAAAAAGTGACATGACACGGCTAAAGTTCAATTTATTCGGGTCTTATGGGAAACATAATTTCCAGCGTCAGAATTTAAACGACTAAACCCAAAGTGTCTAAAGAAGTCAGTTAAATTTGGAGGAGGAAGTGTCAGAGTCCAGATCTAAACCCCATTGAGAATCTCAGAAAAATCCTTGGCAACAAGGCAATGGCTAAGAAACCCACTACAGTTACCCAACTGTGGAAGAGATACAAGAGGAATGGACCAAGATCAAACCAGAGCAGTGTGAGAAATGTTCTGTGGCCGCAGATGTGCTGAAGTCATTCAAAGCAAGGGCCTCAGCTGTCATGAAAAACTCTCCAGTGATTTCCTGACTGCCTACACGGATTCGACCTTGCCTACCCCTGACCATCCTGTCCCGTCGTCTTCCTGGTTATCACCTCAGCCTCCTGTCCCAGACCACGACCTTTGCCCAGTCCCTCCTGGTTTCCATCTGCCTCTCTCCTGAGCTGTTATGGGAGTCCCTGCAACGGCTCTTCGACGCCCTGCCTGGCTTTGACTTTCCTTTCACCTGTCCCCCGTGGCTGAACAAAGTTCATTACCATCTGAACCTGCCTGACTCTGTGCTGCATTTTGTTCCAGAACTATACCTGCACTGTAACAAATTGCTGTAAGAAAACAGCCAAATTGCGACAGTAACATACTGTTTCCCATTAAAAAGGTATTATACTGTTGAAAACAATGCATTCTGGGCAATATTGGTAGGTAGCTTGCCGTTTCCCATAAAATACTGTAATAAACCGTAAATAGCATTGCATTCTGGGAGTGATGTTAGAATCAACAGCAGAGAGGCCGCGCAAATACGGAACACTACTGTATTTCTAGAGGAGACATGCTACAACACATGGGAACAGTTGGAGTCATCAAGCCAACTCTGGTCTTTCCTTTCTTGGAACATTTATTTTAATCCTGCATTTCATGAGCAAATCACAGGGTAAGTTAACCTATATTTTATTTGTTTGATGATGTTTGCTTGCTATCATACTATGATTTTATTTTAGTTAAACTGTGATTAATCAGTATATGGTCATCTTAACTTGCCATGCGGTAACTGGACAGGTACAGCAGGGACATTTAGCATGCTATTTTATAGTTTTTTTTGTCAGGCAGGCAGATATCTACATTATTCATTATTCTTATTTGTTCAGTGAGACCAATGAGAAGCTGTATACAACCTGTTTGATTTCATGTGCTGATGTTAGCCTACAGAGGGAGTTAGCCAACCTTAACGACATAGTGAGGCTGCTTGAACTACTTAGCTCTTTCTTTTAATGTTCGCAGTGCATATTGCATTGCCAAGAATCACACTTAAACAGGAGCTTAACCATTTTTTGGTGTGTGTGTGTATTGGCATTTTTTTCTTATCACTGTTGGATTTACTGTCAGAGTCTACCAGACTACCAGAGATGTGCTCATCCTTCTTGCAGACATAACTCTCTCTTCTTTCTTAATTTTTTATTGATTTATTGAATATGAATAAAAATAATAATATAAATAAAACTAGTCATACAAATTATTTCAATTTAAAAGTATCCTTTCTCAGACTCATGGACACTGTACATATAAAAAAGTTAAATTACAAAGATAAAAAGGTCAGTAAAAATAAGACCAGAAGTTGAAAAAAGAGTGAAACAGTAGTTCTTACGAAACTGTTCTCACTACTAATAAATTGTCTGTGCCCTACAGTTGTCTGCCACAGTTGATGACGTCGAGAAGACCCTCACCTTACCGGCAACTCCTCATCTAATCCTCCTCTGTATGTATTCAGTAAATGGACATACTGTCTATTTCATATCAGATGAGCTTTAAGTTGATAAGTGAGTTCTCTGTATCGCAACAAAGCATGAATGTTCTTCCATGTAGTACTGGTATTTCTCTTATTTCACGTTTCAGGTGGAACAGAGCCTGTGAATATTGGACGCTGGATGATCAGCTTTGAAGGTCATGCCCTGTGTGAGGGCATCCAGCCCACCTTTGTGACAGGTCTTGCTGCTCTGTTTTCCCTGTACTATATCTTCAACCTGCAGTACCAAGATGAGTCTTGAGTTCATTCAAAGGTAAGGCTTGTGTTACCTAACAGTCCTTTTTCAAAGCAGTCATTCTGACATGAAATTGTGAGTGAGCACTCTTTTCGGGTTGTCTTTGGTCAAAGGTATTTTGATTTGATTTTGTCCATATCACCCAGTCCTCTTTATATAGTAGCAGACATTATTGCTATCCCTCTAATCTCAGACTGCTGTGTTTTTTAGGCGCTTCATTGGGATCAACCCAGAGAGAGAGTCCAAGTCCAGCCGGGGAAAGATTATCTCCAAGAAAACAGGAAAAGTTGTCCAGAAGAAGTCGTCACAGTCAAACCCCATGTGTCCAAACTTCTGAAGAATCTGATGGACTTCCAGTGGAATTTTGTAAAGGTCGGTGAGTAAGTCATCGTCGCAGTCACTGTTTTTACCCTTTTTTTGTTTACAGTTATGTATGTGTTCTCGTTCCACTGACTAAATATGTTATATTGCACTTAAAAAACGTAGATATTTATATCGTTGAACGCTGCAGAAAAGCGTGTGTGCAGCTACAGTAAACAAGCAGGGATTATTATTATTGTTATTTATTATTTATTTTTATTCTATATTTCATTATTATGTTTTAGCACAACTCACAGTTTCAATGCAAGCACTTTAAATAACTTAACTGAAAATCAGTGTTCCATTGCAGATAATTTTGTATCTATTCAGGGCCTTAAGCGCCACAAGCTGATTAAGCTCCATTGTACATAGTATCTCTTCCCTACAAAACTAAGCAAATCAGTTACACTAAAACAGCTGAATTTGTTTTATTCAATTGTTAAGCTGTTAAGTATTGCAGTTGGTGATCATTTTTAAATAAAGGTTATATAATTGATATTTTCTAAGTCTCTTCTTTTACACATGTTAAATGGCTGTATTATAATTAACTAACTCATTCAGTATACGGTATATTAAAATTGCTGAACGAGGTTACAGTGAAGACAGCGCTTAATTCATAGCAAGTGGCTTTCAGACAATAATATGCTCTATCTACAAAAATGACTGCATTGTATTGTATATGGGATTATGGTTAAATGCAATTAATGAAAAAAAAAAACAATATTGCAACTACCTTGCACTAGTACTGTATACTGTGAATTCATTCAGCACTATACTGTTTTAGTCTACTGTAAAAATCATGGAAATAAAGGATTGTACTGTAATTCAGTATGTGGTTTTATCACAGTAACATACCGTGAAGTACATAACAGTAAGGGAACTGTAAAATAAACAATAGAATGCTGGCAACCCTGCTGCCAGTATTTTACTGTCAAATCAAGGAGATACAGGATTGTACTGTAATTCAGTATGTAGTTTTTATCACAGTAACATACTGTAAAGTAGATAACAGTAGGTGAACTGTAAAATTAACAGTAGAATGCTGGCAACCCTGCTGCCAGTATTTTACTGTTAATTTACAAGACAATTGTTTACAGTGTGTTACAATAGCCCTAAGAAAACATTGTTTCAATCTTCTCTTCTGACACAATGGTTACTGTTCTCTAATTTTGCTCACTGTTTTTCTTTTAAAACAAAATAAAGGTTTTTGTTGAAATGCCTTGGTTATCTAAAGAAAACATGCTAGTACAGCAGTGGTATAGCCACAGTGGATATTCTACCAAATTATGGAAATCAAGTATTTAAAATGTGTTCTCTAATTTTAATATCAAGTGTATGTATACTAATAATACATATGATTCTACATACCTGCAGTGATGTTCACATATTTCAAATTGCCTTGCTCTATGGCCCCATCAGCCCACGTAACACGGCATCCATAGGAACCTTCATCTGATTTGTTTACCCTCAGGAAATCCAAAATTAGTTGAGTTTGATTGGCTGAGAGTGTCACATTGGTCTGACGGTGTCTCGCACCTAAATTGTTGTAGGTTGAATATCTCATCCAGTTTCCTCTCCAGGCGCCTCCACAGTGCTGGACCACACAGGACAGAGACAGACTGCCCCCTGCTGGTACATAAAATGTCTCTCGTTTTGCCATAACAACCTGGCTGCATTCTCCAGCACTCAGACCTGAAAAAGGGAAGTTTCCTGTAAGCTCATTATCATGATACAGCATAGACAGAAATAGGATTTTTACTGCTTTGATATACATGTACAATGTTTTGTACCGTTGTACACAACAGTGACCATTAAGAGACTGAACATTTGGCCGATAAAGATATTTAAGCAGTTATTCTATGTGATATAATAAATTAACCCAGACATATGGTCTTGGCATAGTACCATCATATGTTTGCAAGTAAATATTCTTAATTAAATCGACTGCGTGAACCACCCTGCAGTCGTACAGTAGCATAGATAATAACTTTATTCGTATAGCACCTTTAAAAACAGCAGTATACAAAGTGCTTTGACAGCGCAAATCAAAATACACACACACACACACACACACACACACACACACACACACACACACACACACACACACGTATATATATAGTGTAAACAAAACAAAAAATAATAGGGTACAACATAGACATATTTACACATCATTGTATAGAAAGAAGGGGCATCATTAATGGAAAAAGGAAATTATTATTTGCTGCAGGTGCTTGCAAAGAAAGATAAAAAAGATGATAAAAGACAATAAAAAGATGACTTCACAAGAAGGCAAGTCCATAAAAATGAGTTTTAAGAAGTGGTTTAAAAGGAGATAGTGATTCAGCAAGCATTTTCTCCTTATCTCTTATATAGATTGCTATAAAACATTTACATGGTTCCATGGTTTATAAGACTCTGTATACGATTCAGATTTGCAAGAACTAAATCATGTTACTTACCAGTATGAAGAAGGCAGAGATAGCTGATGGCACTGAGGAGATGGTAACACATATCTGACAGTGTTGGTCAACGTTCATGACAAGTCAATTTTTCTTCCTCTGTACAGATTAAGTCATGACTTGTGTGGAAGGCTGTATAATCTGCCAGGCTTTGTTGGAAAACAGCTCGTTCAAATTGTTATCAGTTGCTTGAAGTCCATCGGCCCACTCTTTCTCTCACTTTCTTTTCTTACTCTCAATAATTAGACAGGCTTCCCTTTATGCTGCTGCTGCTTTTGTCCAGATGGAGTTAAAGGAAGGAAGTGAACCAATAATCAACCCCCCTACACACACACACACACACACACGGACACACACACACACACACACACACACACACACACACACACACACACACACACACACACACACACACACACACACACACACACACACACACACACACACACACACACACACACACACACACACACACACACCACAAGGCTCACATACTAAATTACAGGAAAGCAATGAGATCATTGAGGGCAGTATAAAATTCCAACAGGAAAGGGGCCAATTTCAAGGAACAACAATATAGAAAGAGAAATACTGAGTAATAACAAAACTTTGGATTTGTATATGCATTGCATTTATGCGTTTGCATATACATTTATTTTTACTTCTATTGAACCTTAGTTTATAGCCTTGGATGAAGGTTAATTTAAACTAAATATTAAATCTTGATTCTTTGGGTTCTTAGCAAGACAAGTACAAGTGTTTCCATTTGTTCCTTTGGATTTGGTGGTGATAATTGTAATTGATAATTGTAGGTCAAATACAGATGTGTATGGGCTGGAAATCCTACCTTTCTTTAAGGACATCCAAGCGTGTAATCCTGAAAAACCACAGAAATACAACAAAGTTATGATTCAATTTCATAAAACAATACTACTTATACTTATAGTAATACTTCTGGGCTGATGACCGCTTCCTTTTTGCAAACTATACGAATTGTGACATACTGATTTTATGAACCTAAAATGAATAAGCATGTTTAAACGTTATTCTTTTTCCAGGAAGATCAATAGCCATTTTCATTCATTCATCTTCAACCGCTTATCCCGGGGTCGGGGTCGCGGGGGGGCTGGAGCCGAACCCAGCTGACATCGGCGTGAGGCGGGGTACACCCTGGACAGGACGCCAGTCTATCACAGGACACATAGAGACGAACAGAGACAGACAACCATTCACACCTAAGGGCAATTTAGAGTCATTAATTAATTGTTTGTTTGTAATGACATATTTCAAATACTATTAAATATAATCACAACTACCAAGAGGACTTTGTGTTAATATTAGTTAATGAAAAATGGTGATTTACATAAACATTGTAATCCCATTTAATGGTGCAAATGAGGTTCAAAATATCAAATTTGAAAGAAAAGTGAAAAAAACAATAGTCAGAAAAAACGGAGACATATATTTTCTCAAAGTTTAATCACCCAAGAAGACATTTAAACCACTCTCAAAAAATTAACATTACAAAATTACAGAAATAAACTAACATCCTTATTACATCCGCCAACTCCGCCCAGTCGCCACGTCAAAGGCCGGAGTGCACAGCGGACGTAAAAACGAGCGTACCCCGAAATCACACTGACTTGACTGTGACGGTGGGATAAACAAAGAGCCGGTGACTTTCCAGGAACACAGACAACGCTCCTCAAGCTTCACGGAAACATGGACACCGGTAGGTTGAGTGACACTTTCGCCCGGTCCAGTCCTGCTAGTCTGCGTCGCCGACAGCACCGGCACGAGTCTGAATTTGACAGCTAGATGGTGACAGCTGAGGGAAGCTAACATGCTAAGTTAGCATTCATTGCGTTAGCATGGCAGCCTGCAGGCGCGACTGTGCCGCTGTTTACTCATCTTACTGGTAGGGTTGGTCATTTCGTGCATATACACATTGACAGCAAATGTACCTGCATTTAAACTGTTAAACACAGACAACGAGCACACCTTCAATTCGTTAGCTGGTTGCTTCAGGAGGACCGTTGGGAGTCGGAAATGTTAGCTTGTGTGGCTAGCTGGTCAAGAATGGAGTTGGAGATAACAGAAGCTGTCAAAAATCTTTTTTTTTTAAATTTAAGTTTCATATAGGAAGGACCTGGAAAGAGTAAAAGCTTTACGTTTTATCACATCACTGTTTTTTAATAGGCTTTAATAAGGACGTTAAAGCTGTATGTTAGCATTTAGCCAGCCAAGTCAGTGGACTTCAATTGTTTCGGTTTCACCTAAGTGAAGGTGTTTCCTGGTCCTTTTGTAGGTAGACTTTAGCTTTGATCAGATGGGTCCGTGAAGTTTCCCTTTATTTTAAAACTAAATTTAAATAAAGACTTGATAGTGTAGTGATATTCTGGTCTTTGGACTGTGATTCTGTCAGGAGGGGGATCATGAAGGACTTAATTCTCAATAAATAAATGCAATATTACATGTATAAATAATACAGAAATCAATGAATGCATTAATAATAATAATAGGAAATACATGCTTCACATTTATTTCCACACTTTTGTTCACTTACCTTTTTTATCTGTGTCTATATATAAATTAGTTTGTAGACCCTATTTAGTCAGGCATTTATGTATTGATTCATTTATTTCAGCATTTATTTATTTATGCATTTATTTATCATTGAGACTTAAGTCAGGTTTAGTCCTTCATACTACTGATCCTCCACTGGTTAGGCTTCACGCCAACTGCAGGTGATCTCTTTGCACATGGAGCAGGGATGTGCATAACAAAGTGCTTAGCTAATATAAAGCCAGTTGTATAACCACCGAAGTGTACATATGCAAGTCACCCTGGGTGCCTGTGCTTGGCCCCTCTCCATAGAACACCACTGTAATGTATGCAGTCTAGCCAGATTAACTAACTCCCCCTTTACCTTTAAATACAGTATCTGTTCTTCAACACACACCACTCTTATGTTGTCTTTGTGCAAAACAGCTGTCAGTTTGAAGTTGTCTGCTAATGCCTTGTTACAGATTGACGATGTGTCTCTTACTATTTCTTTGATCCATCACTTCCGATCAGTGTCGAAAAAACTGTTGTGCCACAAGCAAAACATTATCTTACGATGACACGGGACCCCATGCAGGCCTGCTCTTGAAATATTCTCTGCTCCTAGCCCTGGTTCTGCTTATTTTCTGATAACTTGGACATGACAGTTAATGAAGTTTGACACGTTCCTAATCTGCGGTGGTCAGTGCATTTGTGTCGATGGAAAATAACAGAATGCAGCTGAGAGAGAGAGAGAGAGAGAGAGAGAGAGAGGTCAAACTCTAGGCATCATGCATGACTAGGCAATGTTCCTCTCAATGTTTAATTGCTCTGCGCTATTATTTGATGGAATTACAAACCACACATCAGTTGTGGTTTCTGTCAATGTGTGTGTGCACCAGTCCTTCCCTGTACAGCGGGACTCGACAAGATTTCCAGTTTGTTTCTCTCACAGATGGAGCCAGATGAGTGATACTAGCGAACTCGGATCAGCCCTTACCTTGCTAAGGCCACTTATGGCACCACTTTAGCCCTGTACCAAGTCTGTCCATCATTCTTAATCAGAATTATCAAAAAGCGATGCACCAGACCGTTGTAGTATTCAATAAATGATGTGCTGTTGGTTTACGACTATTGATCTTGTCCGGCATTATTGTGACATCTGAGTATGTGAGTGCTCATAAACCAGATCTTAAGAGGGAAGTATGTACTGTACGCCTAAAGTGCACGGATGACTCATGGGAATCGGGACAGTAGGAAACTCCTTCTCTTAGTTACATTCAGCTGTCAGACTTTCTAGCTATGAAGTCTTCCTGTAACAAGTTAACTTTATCTGTGCTTCTTCCCACCTTCATTATTTTACCATTCATTCTTAATGGCTTTTATTGTTCCCTTCATCCTTCCTTCTCTACCTCCCCTTTCTTCCTCCTCCAGGTCTAAGTCAGGAAAAGGTAGCCGCCTTCCTTAAGCGGCTTCGGGCCGAGCCACGCTACCTGTTAGCCCAGAATGTGTCGACCTGCATTGACCCGTTGGAGGTTTGTCTGCACCGGCAGACTGTCCAGGATACTGTGCACATCTTCCAGCACTCTATCCCTACAGAGGGCAAGCCCATCACCAACCAGAAAAACTCAGGTAGGACATAATGTAGGAACAGCAACGTTCATGAATATGAATTACATTTTACAATAATTTATGATGTGTATATTAATCATTTGAAACATTAGAGAGCATTAAACCAAAGTTATTTAGAATTTAAATAGTAGATATGCATGCTTAATATTGTACAGTTTTGCATGGACTGTATCTGCATGAAGTTGAAGGTTCCCTTAAATATAATTTTTCAAATGAGCTGCGAGAAAGTTCTCAAACATTGGTTTCCAGTTTGCATTGCAACACATGATCAGCTGGAAACACTGGAGTGTGATTGTGGATATAATGTAGGTTATAAAAGTTAGTCTAGAGATGGATACACTTTGAGAAAACGGAAGACAATCGTCCATTATATATAACAGCGCATAGGTTTTGTAACTGATAAACAAATATATTTATTCAATCGATTTCAATTTAGCTATCTTTGAAGGTCATCCACATGTATTTGTTAGCATCCTTTTCAAATCCCTGCACGCCTGTACAAGAGCATATTACTGCAGATTCTCACTGACATGCATTTTCCGTCCGTCTTCTTTATCACTAGGGAGATGTTGGATCTTCTCGTGCCTCAACGTCATGCGGCTTCCCTTCATGAAGAAGTTTAACATAGAGGAGTTTGAGTTTAGTCAGTCCTATCTCTTTTTCTGGGACAAGGTAAGACGTGGTGGTATTCACTCTTCATGGGCTGAGAGATGCACTGTGTATGTCTTTTCACTGTAGATGTATTGAATGCTATTCACTATAGTAGACATCTGCAAATTGTTTGTGTGTGTTTGTGGAAGGTATGATTGCTGTCATCTTATTGTGGCTGTTTCTTTATGTTTTAATTTTCAATTTTTGCCTTTAAAGTTAAATGTTTGTTCAATGTTTGTGTTGTTTTGCAGTCATGACACCATGTGACTGTGTGTTTGTGCGCATGTGCACTGGTACAGCATTAGTATGCAGCATTCTACTACTGTACAGTCATTGTCCATCTAAAACCCTCTTTTGTGTGTTTTGATCAGTGTTCTTCCAGGGCCGACGTCACAGTGACACCTCGCTAAATGTTTTTTTTTCGCGCTCTGTCTCTTTCTCTTTATGACCCTGTGACATCTTCTCCCACATGTTTAGTCAGATGGTTGTTCCACCATGAATGCACTTTTCTTTGTAGTAGGTGCCAGCTGTAGAGACCGATACTGACTGTATCCTGAGTTCCAAACTGTTAATGTACAATAAAGCTAAGAATGACCTGCCCCTCTCAGCCAGTAGAATACTACATTACATCAGATGTGTAGAGTAAGCAAGTCTGTTGCAAGTCTAACAGCCAAAGTATATAGGGCACTTATATAGCATCACATGTGCTGCAGCATGTCTCAACAGAGCGCTGGTTATCTCACCGCTGTTCTATTTGATTTTCTCTATATGGCCCTCCACCTCATGGGTGTTTTTTTTTTTTTTTTCAAAGGTAATTTTTTTGGCAGTTTTCCAAGCCTTTTATTATTCAGGACAGACAGGAAATGGGGTGAGAGAGAGAGTGGGTGAGACATGGAGTCGAACCTGTGGCCGCTGCCTTGAAGACCTTTAGCCGGCTGCTCTAACCACTCAGCCTCCATCCGTCCTGTGGGTGTAATTTCGATCAAAAGTCTTAAGTCTTATTTCTGCCAAAGGAAATCTCAAGTGTCTCTTCGTTAGCAAGTCATTCAGGCCACTGCTGGTCATGCAAAATGTGACACAATGATTTCCTTTCAAAGTTAATGTTTTTTTTGTTCTTTTACATAACATAGGTCTAATAATAAAGGCTGTGAGAGGCCTGCCTGGCACTATCATATTTATTTTCTACTGTTCTGCTGGTGAAAATGATGCTTGAATGTTTTTGGGTTAAAATCTCAACTCAAGTGAAGTCTTTAGAGGTGGATGCCTTACAGTAGTCAAGTCTCAAGTCCTCAGTTTTGTGACTTAAGGGTGCACTCACACTGTCCTTCGTTTTTTTCGGGTCAAGCCTAGTGCGTTTGACCAGTTCACCAAAGGTTCACGTTGGTGTGATGCAGAGGTGGAGTGTTTACTGCAGATTTGGTCGATGAAAATATTCAAAAACAGTCGGACAAGACGCACAAAAACTCAGAGGTCTATAGAAAGATTTGTAAACAAAGCGACGCATCACGATGACGTCAATCAATGCGTTGGACTTGACGTATGGACAGCAAGAAGCCTTTGCGCGACGCCCAGGCAGTGTGAGTGCAAACGGGCCTGGGGCACGGGGGTAGAGGGAGGGGGGGGGCAAGTACCCTAAAGCCCGGGCGCGGTGCGGAAGGACAGTTTGAGTGCGCCCTAAGTCTAACTCAAGTCTGCACTTCTGCACTACATGGTAACGTGCCATTATTAGATTGTACAGACCCTCACACAGTTTCTCTCTTAAGTCACCATGTTTCTCTGTTGTGTTGTTGTTTTTCTACAGATTGAGCGCTGCTACTACTTCCTCCAGGCCTGTGTGGAGACGGCACAGAGGAAGGAGCCAGTGGACGGACGCCTGGTCCAGTTCCTGCTCTCCAATCCAACAAATGATGGAGGACAGTGGGACATGCTGGTCAACCTCATTGGTTAGTTCTCACATTAACACATAATCACATTGAGAAGAAGCGCATGTTGAATTGGCTGTGGAATTTTTGCAGTTGCAAAGGTATTTGGTTTTCAGGAAAATTAATTTTTCTTACTCTAAATATGTAAATAATATTAATAAAAAACACAAATAAAACAATGTTTATGTGACTGGATTAAAATCATTGTTTTAAACTTAGTATTGTACTCTCCCGTCTTCAGAAAAGTATGGCGTCATTCCAAAGAAATGCTTTCCAGAGTCACACAGCTCGGAGGCCTCACGCAGAATGAATGACATCCTTAATCATAAGGTGCCTTTACACATTTTCTTCAGTTCAAACTAATCAAGCACATATACCAGTGAGTAATCAGTGTTGTATCAAACTATTGTTGTTATCTCACCGTGTGTTACAGCTGAGAGAATACTGCCTAAGACTGAGGAACATGGTGGCCAGTGACGCTACTAAAGCTGAACTGTCTGATGCTATGGACTCCATGATAGAGGAGGTAAGACTGAAAGAGCATGTACAGCTGTTCCTGTCAAATACATTATGTAGCGCCCTTCCACTACAGGAAGTTTCCCAGGCAACCAAGAACCATTTGAGGAACTTAGGAACATAACCCGTGTTTGACTGGAGGAACTAGGGACTAAATTTAGTTCCTACAAAAGAGTTTCAGATGCCAAAGGTCCCTGCTCGGGGGGTAGTTATTTTTAAAGGATCAGCAACTATCATGAAAGATCCCCAAAGCAATTTCCGTCAAAAGCAACTGGACGGCCGCTGTTGGAGTGACAGTCGTTGGTGGGAAGTAGGTTTCGACTTCGTTAGTGCCCGACTGGGTCATAACCACAAGTCGTTGGAGTCACAGGTGGCCTTTGGCTTTTGACTGAAATTGCTTTGGGGATAACGATGACCTGGACAAAGGAGAACATTCACAGGCCTATCAGGGAAGAGTTTGTAAAACTGAACGTTGCTGATTGATCAGACTCTAGTCTTGCATTTCCAGGCAAAGAACTGGAGCTACACAAGTTAACTTCTTGGGATAGGCAAATGTTTTGGCCTGTTTGTATTTCTTTCAAACAATTACAGTCGCCTTGGGCGGCACTAAGGCCTGGATGTGGGCTAAAATGAGGAAGCACTGTGTGACTGGTATCAATATTAGAACATGGTATGGACATTTCTTGTAAATATGGTTAATGTTGAAAACAACTATGAAGTTTGGTCATCTTCCTGACTAGTTAAAAAAATGTGTAAAAATACAAAGAACAAGAGAATGAAAGATGTTGTTTTATTGTGCGAAAAGATTAGAATGGAATTATTTGATGGAAAACGGGTGATGGCAACACAGATTCACTCCTGACCTGTTCCAACATCACCTGCAGATATGTTGTCATGAAAAAATGTAAATTTAGAAAGTTAAAAAAAATGATGATGGAGGATCTAAACCAAAAACAAAAGTAAAAACAATACATGCTGACTTTTTTATGGATATACATTCAGTGGGCACTTTATTAGGTTCACCTGTGCAGTCTAATGGAACCCAGTTGCCATAAAATCTACTTTTATGATGCCTATAATGTTCACCATGACCTCAGTGGCATATGATTGAATTTACATATCTCAGAAAAGTAACATTATAAACTTTGTAAAGGTACAATTAATGGCCGAGCTGTTGTATTACAGTGCAATCAATTGTACCTAAAAGTACATATTGAAAAATGTCACACCTCGTTTAACTTTGTAACATTGTCCCATTTGGGCCAGAAGGGGGGGCTGTCAAATAAAACTTAACGCAGAGCAGCAACGTCTAGCCTGTGTGAAGTGATACTCGAAAGAAGCTTACATGTAATCAGTGTTTGGGTTAGAGTAAATCTTGGGATAAGCTTAATGTGGGTGGCTCAAGGTTTAGATTAAAATTGTTACTACATTTAAAGAGATGCAACAAATACTCATGTAGTGCTTTGTTCAATATTTATTTAAATAAAAGTGTCAATCACCATCCAAATAAGAGGATCACATTTAAGCAAATTTCTTCAACATTAAGATGCTTTAACAATCACTTATTCAAATATAGTAATTGTATAATACCTACATCAGCAGGATTTTATAACAGAATGACCTAACTAATTCCATATACAAGTACTGCAGGAATATCACAGGTTCACTAGTGAATAAACATGCCAACAAGTCGCATTTGAACTTGCATATGCATTACAATGAAAAAGCATTCTTGCTTCCCAGGCCTAAAAAAGTAATTTGTTTTTCCCATAACAGAACCTGCCTGTGATGTATAGGTAAATGTTCCTTTGTGATATGTGTGCATGCACATGTGAATTTCTGTGTGTAATGTGGACACGTCATTTCTAGACTACAGAGAATAAGAAGATAGCGATCTTGTTTATGGAACAGTCTCTCACAGAACATCTGACTTTGGACAGAAAAGACAAATTCACCTCCTACACAAAAATAAAAGGTGAACATGCACACGTAAACAAACTCTTAAGCAACGTAACAGACCTAACACATGTTATGTCCATGACGTGCAGTCATGTGCCTGCAGTGTGCGCTTTTGTGGCCGGGACAGGTTACACTGTGGAAGTGTGTGTAGATGCATAAGAGGCTTTAGTTACGCTTCCTGTGTGTGTGTGTGTGTGTATGTGTGTGTTTCTGTAAGTGTCAATGTATGAGTGGCCAGTCAGTCAATCAGCCTCCCATTGAGGTGATTGCACACAGAACAGGGATCTGGTTATGATTCCTTTGTCGTCAGCTGTCGGCTGGTCGCTTGTTCAAACAGTCGCCTGTATCTCACAGCGCCTCTGTGGATGCCCAGCCATGACCGCACACATACACACAGATATGTTGTGCAACAGTAAAGACTGCTCCCTCTGCACTGCACGACAGGGTGCGAGGGTGGAGGGTTGTCGGTGTGTTTGTTTGTCCACCTGGAACTGGTTTGTTTTGCGAAACACCACTCTGTCACGGCCGGTGGTTATGGAAGATTCGGTCATGTCGGAAGAACGGCTGACGTAAAGCGAGCCAAATTGTTCAAGGCTATTGTCTCGAGTAGATTTGACCAGTATCATTCTAAGAAAACATCATCCATAATTGAATGACACCATGACACTCACTGCAATGCAAAGTGTTCTCTAACAGTGACATCAAATCCCATTTATTATTAATTTAAATATAAAGCATTTTGAAGATTTGTTCTACGTTCTACAACTAAATAATTAACTGAACAAATGACCAATACCAGTACATTTACAAGTATGTTAATGGTACACATCTTCCAATGTGTGCACACTCAGTCACTTCATTGCCGTTCATGTCCACAAGTACAAAACTGGGATTGTGGACATGCATGTCCTGTTTTTGTTTTGGGGATTTCTTCGGAGTCCTACCAAAGGGAAACTAGTGTTTCCTCTACTCGTGTTCACCTGCACTTGCATCAATGCGTGTACATGCACTTCTCAGGATCAGAATGCCATGTCAGTCCTACTTTAGTGTGTGTGGAGGTGATGCTGTCCACTCTCCCTACGTGGCAGTGGTGGTGGTGCACTGGTCTTCATCACGCCAGCCCCACGCACACTCCTATGACAGGCAACCGGGGTCAACGCCTCTGCTTCCACTTACTGTACCCAGGGTGCGCTTGATTTAAATGGATCCCTTTGCGTGTCAAGAATCTATTCTTTTTGTTAAACACTGGTCAGGCGCGATGCACATCTCATTTTTCTAAAACCTCTGCAATAGCAACTTTACCCATTTCAAGCTGCATCTACACTTGGATTGAGAAAGCCTCATGCACTGTTTGTCTTTATAGAGACTGTTAGGACGACAGTATCCATACGCTGCATTATTGAGGCTGAGAGGATTAGTTTAAATTTCAAAGCCAGTCTTTCTCTTTCATGCTGTATCTGGTGTGTGTCCCCGCTCTTCTACTCTCACTTACATAGACAAGTAGGCAACACATACAAAGGGAAATTCACTGGTAACTTTACATGCACATACAGTTACAAGTACACACACAGATGGTACCCCTCACACCGCAACTGTAGCTCTTCCATGCTCCATTGCGTCATGGAATCAGAAACACCATGTGCGGCTCTGGTCTTGGCTCTGAATGCACGGAGAGCGATTCTTAAAGTCTAATTTATGAGACTGCCATCAAATCACAGAGGAACTTTCTTGCCGCAGCTCAGAGGGTCTATTGACTCAGTTTCTTTGTTGTTCGATGTGGGTGGGTTCCTGCAGATTTGTCATTGTTAGGGGCTGCAATAATAGCTTTGCCGGTTCAGAGATGTCCACTCACTCATTTCTTGAATTTCTTTGCACCGTTGTTAGAATTTAACACTGACCACATGTGTTGCATGTTTACAAAACATGGAAGTTTAATCAAAACCTCCCTCATTTTTATCCAAACTGTTTGCATGGTGTCATTTGCTTACACTCACAAGTCCAGCTTCTAGACAATAGTTATAAATTAACCTTAGAGTAGTAACGAGGTGCATGTTTTGTCTCAATTTAGCATTAACTGGTTGACAGACAACTTCAGACCCTAATTACGTGCAAGAGTTGAAGTTATTTCTACTAAAGCTAAAACAAAACAAAATTGATTTCATTAAACCTCTATTCCTCTAATTTAATTTATCACTTTTATGTACTAAATGTACAAGATACAAGGCGCGTTAAATCCACTTAATTTCAAACACTTTTGCTTAAAGCCATGTTTTGGTAGGGCTGTGCGATAATTCCTTGAGATCAATAATTTATATGTATTGGTATCATGATAAAATCATATATTCGAATATCATGATACACAATTGCATAATCAAAACTGATAATACCAAGCAGGAACTAACAAATATTTTTCCGAAAAGCTAAAGTTCTTAACATGAGTATTTTTAAATTTCTATGTATCAAAAATACACAAATATGCTTTACCTATGGTTATTTTATATAACCTATTTATTCATTTAATAACCAGAGAACATACTATATCGTGATATATATATATCTAGTTAACAAGATATGAAATTACCTGTAGTCAGATAGAAGATTTTGGCCATACCATCCAGCCCTAATTCCATTCAATTCCCTTATTAAGGCTTTATCAATAAACAAGATTTTCAGTTACAGCTCCATTGGAACAAGAATGAGTCTTAACACTTTTTAGTACCACGCAAAATGTCAAAAGCAAAGTAAATTGCTATTTCACTTCTCTTCTGTAAAGCAAAATTTCAAAAAAGTGCAAGCTTACAGAAACAAAACAGTTTCCTGCACAACTAAATTAAGGCTGAGCCGCTTAGCAGGTGCATCTGATTTAAAAGTGCTTGAGATAGTTTTTGCAGCGTGACTGAAGTATGAAAACTACAAAAAACAATGCTTTTACTTTAGATGCTCTCTGTGGACCACACAGTTAGTCCAGGTGAGAGCGAAGGCTGAAATCTTAAAAAAAAAAAAAAAAACTACCTTGCTTAAGGTCACCCGTTACATCCAGATAGTTGTAGTGTGATAACATTGACTTGGTCTGCCAACTGTATGTGTTGGGCTCACTCCTAACTCCAGGTGATTTGTTTGTTTGGGTCACGTCAAACAAATAAACACGTAAGGGGACGCCAGCCGGCCAGCACTGGAGCGCAGATGATGAGCAAACACTACTTGCGGTTAGCTCAAATAGCGTGCAGTCAGTCAGCTTACTGTTTATAGCGAGACACGCAATCTCGATATGTCACAGAATTGAGACTGACCTGAGGTGGCCCTTATGCTTGATTAGTTGGAGAGAAAGCTGCCTCTTCACAAACTTTTATAACAGCTGGTTCCCAAAACAGTTTGAATATTATGTTAATGATTAAAATATAAAAATATGAATGAGACGATCTTTACAGTCCAAACATGAGTCAGGTTTCAGAGTACTCTAATCTGAGGACTTGAGCTTAAATCATTTGTAAATTCTGTGTTGAAAATACAACCGTGTTTTTATTGCTTTTAATTTTCTGTGAAAGGAGTTATTGTGCGTTAAGCAAATTAAGTGAAAAACATGTAATCAATTTGATATGTGAGAGATTACATAAGTTTATCCAATATAATCAGTAATAAACACAATTCAGGGATCTGTGAGCTGTGGTGATGCACTTTCAGTAAGTTCATCTTTTTAGTATTTAACTGTTTTGTCAGCCTACCTGTTCTTTCCAGCTCTCTTTATCGCTCTCATTTTTTCCTCTCCATCTTTCCCTCTTTCTCAATCACTCATACATTATCTGTCATCTGTCCGGCGGCAATTGATCCTCCCCGAATGTCACTGTGGATGTTTATTCTCCAGCTGAGGTCTCTCTTTCAGCCAAGCCTTTCTGTCACACCTGCCTTCATTTACCTAGCCGGTGCAGGATCTGTGGGCGCGAGGCTGAACTGGCTTTACGAAAGATGCTTACAGTATGTCTCAGGGCATCTGAAAGACAAATTGTAAAGTGTGTGAAAAGGTTTAAAGTCACCAGGGAAAGCACAGTTATTTTTGGAGAAGGAAACAAAAAAGGAGGAATGAATTGAAAAGGGCAGTGGTCGAGGGGTAACAGAGATGTCTTGTCAAGGTGCCGAGGGCATCTGGGCAAACACAGACCAGACAAGGGGATGGACACCTTGGCTTGTCATCTTGCCCACAGGGTAGTCTAAACAAAATAGTTGAATTAAGAGGAAAGTTGCTCGGGGGTATGAGGAGTTGAACAGATGCCTTTGTTGACTCTGCACATGTGTGTATTTTTGTGTGCGTCTGTACTTTTGACTTTCCTCATTTCTGTGATGACGACGTGGGTTGTTTGTTTGTGTAAGCCAGGCCTGAATTTATGCATTTTTGTGTGTTTGTCTTTGTGCGAGAATGTGCCCGGGTATGTTTGAGGTGAGAGAAGTGGGCTCAGTGGGCTCAGTGTCTGCTAACCGAAGAGCAAGAATGTCATCTTTATGTAGGGGCATTTAATATGTGTTGACTAAGCATGAGAAACTGCTGCTATGGCTGTAATATTTCTCCAGGCTGCGCCAAAAATAACCTCCCCGTCAGCTCTATATTCAGTTAGACAGAAGTTTAATTTGTCTGATATCAGTAGCAGAAGTCAATAAAAAGAATGTGTTAAAATCTATTGGAAATGTGTCCTTAACGACACCCGTAGTCCAAGCAGCGTGATGTTATGTATCGCCCATTCATCCACATAATTGGAACAATAGTCGCTGTAGAACACACTTTTATCTACCACCAACAATGGACTGCGCTGCAACCTAATTTCTCAGCCCTTCTTTAATCATATTTGATAGGAAAAGCATGTGCTGGGTCCTGCGAGAGGAGAGCAGAGGATGGGAGAGGTGAAAAGCAAAAGGGGGAAATTCCTGAGATAAGTATATCAGAGGTTAGAAGGGCCAGATTGACAGACGGCCCAGTCCAAACAACCCGATTTAGCCCACAGGAACTCAGTCTGAACTCCAGCGCCGCAGGAAGACACACATGGAGGGAGAACGAGTGCGGGGTGCAAATGGGGAAATGAAGGGATATGAAAAACTGTAGAGAGGAAAAAGAGGGGGGGAACATGTAGGGAAAATTGAGAGAGCCCCAGGCACTGATGGATGAGAGTATGCAAGGACAGACACAGGGTTGGAGGGGTTAGATAAGCACACATTAAAATGTGAGCTGGAAATTTGATTTACAAACCTCTCCAAAAAACCTCCCTATAGGCAGGGAAGTACAAATGTCACTGTTCAGTTTGACTCATGGTGCTTCTCTTCACCACAGTAGAGGTGCAGGAGTCTCCTCGGGCTTCGTTAAAATAGAGATACTGTTTGTTCACTCTGAGTTTTTTAAACAATGATTGACTGTCCGCCAGTGGATGTTAAATATGATTTTAACACTGATTAGAGCGGGAATTTTTTTCACTTTGTCTTGAAGCTTTTATGCTTTATGTAAAGCTCTTTGAATTGCTTTGTTGCTGAAGTGTGCTGTATAAATAAACTTGCCAATCTTTCCTCGCTTAAAGAAGCTGATGTTCAAACTGTGTGCTGCGCAGGTGTTCCGGGTGGCCAGCGTTTGTCTAGGCAGCCCTCCCGATACCATCTGTTGGGAGTACAGGGACAAAGACAAGAACTTCCATCGCATGGGACCCATGACCCCCCAGGAGTTCTACAAGGAGCACGTCAAACCTCTATACAACATTCAGGACAAAGTATGTGACCCGTTAAACACATCCAATAGGCCAACTCTCTGTTGCTCGCTACTGCGTAGAACCTCAGTTTCTGACACCTCACGGGAAGTTTCTGAGCCCATATGGTACCTCTCTATCCTTCAGGTCTGCCTTGTGAACGACCCTCGACCCCAGAACATTTATGGGAAGCTATACACTGTTGAGTTTCTAGGTAACATGGTCGGTGGCCGCAGCACTTTGTACAACAATCAGGCCATCCAGCTGCTTAAAAAGGCTGCAGCTGATTCCATCAAGGACGGAGAGGTAGGTCGGGGAAAATAACTGTAGATACATTCGAGGTTGGGGATGTGGGAACTTCCTAAATCTGAAAATGGCTGCTGTTATTCTCGTAGGCGGTGTGGTTCGGCTGTGACGTCGGGAAACATTTCCACGGCAAGCTGGGCATTAACGACATGAATGTGTGAGTACAAAGCATCATGTGAAAGTTATTTGAAATGCCATTTGAATCTAGTCGGCTGCTTATTTTTCCCAGACATTAGAAGCAATACTTTTAGCATTATCAGCATGGCTTTCGTGTCTTAGTTTGTCACATGTAGGGATAGGAATGCAGTAAATTTCTGGATTTCATACTTCAAAGCCCAGGTAGGTGCAAATTCTGGGCTAGTAGTTGTAGGTTTGTTTGTTTTTAAAAAAGAGAGACTTGGTAACGACAAAATGTTGAGGAGAATGTGACAAGGGAATATCCTACACACTGAATCAGCGTGTGAATGTTCTCATTTGTCCAGGTCATCGGTCTCCCCATAGCAATTTGCTTTGGGGACTACACACTGAATATTCTGTGCTCTTTATGACTATCACTATACCAAACATTCCAACTCCGAAATGCTTGAGATGACCACCAAGCAACCCAACATGTTAAAGTCAGTTACCAATGACTTGTCTGTCCCATGACTGTAGGGTTCACAAGAGCTGACATCATCTGCCTTCAAAAGGTGCGAGTCTCTCCACAGGGGGGGATTTGCTTATCTTTATTTTGGCCTAGGTGCAGCAACGTCTGTGTGCTGGCGCCAGGGTTAAAATTGCCCACTGAACTAAACTAGCATGGTGCCAATTGTCTGGTACCATTTGTTCTGAAGCTCATCTTTCAGTCAGATCTTTTCTTGCGCCGGTAGACTATAATGGGAACGAGACTGATGCCTAATGGAGCTTCATTTCTACAGTCATGTCCAAGCAAGGAATGAAAATGTGAGCTGTCGTTTTAGACCCTGCAGAGTCCCAGACTTAAAGTTTTGCTTTTTGCTTCCCCTATTAAAAAAAATATTTTTGATAGTGATGGCATGAAGAAACAGGAAAGGCAGGGGGGAGAATGAGAGGGGATGACATTCTCATTGTGCTCTTCCCCTTCCCCTGCCATTAAGAAAAAGATACATTATAAGGGATGAGATATGATATGGATGGATAGATTTTTTTTCTCCAGATGAGGTAGTGTAATGTGATATGTGTCTGTGTGTGTGCGCGCTCACACAGGTTCAACCACGAGCTTGTGTTTGGCGTCTCAGTGAAGAACCTCTCTAAAGCAGAGCGACTGATATATGGAGACTCTCTCATGACCCACGCCATGATCCTCACTGCCGTCACAGACAAGGTACGCCCACATAAACATACAGCACAGGTGGGTGACTGTTCAGTAAACTCATGCAAACATACAGTACGTATACAATGAGACCGACAGGAATACACACATTAAGGGTCTCAGGGTTTATTGCATCAAAGCCTCGCTGCGTGTTTACGCTGCTTTAATCGGCTGCAGTTTTTCATAGTGATGTCAATTTCCCCACTTGTAAGTAACCCCAGCTGTTAGGACACTTTCTTTCCTCCAGTTTCGGCTTCTCACTCTTATCTCACCATCGTCTACACTCTTTCTCCCTCTCAGGATGGGAAAGAAGGCTATGAGAAGTGGAGGGTGGAAAACTCCTGGGGCGATGACCGTGGGAACAAAGGTAAGTTAAGTGACACGTTACACATTATTGCATAATTCCAGCTTTCAGTCCTTTAGTCCTTTCTTTTGATTGGAACTGTGAGGAATTACCAGCAAAATAACCCCATAGTGGATTCCCCGACTTCCTGGAAAACCTGAAAAACACTTTTCCAGTGATGGAAAACGTGTGGAAAATGAGGATACGTCCTGGAAAATCTTGTGGTGTTCTGGACGATCATTTCCACATTCTCCGATCCCCAAAATGAATAACATTGCAATCTGAAAGGGCTAAGTTATGTTCAGGATCATATTAACGTTTAAATGGTAGTTTATGATCTGAAATATTTTCACTACATTATATTGTGCAAACACAGTCAGCCAAGTCACATCACATGGTAGTGCATGCAGGTTGGATGACATTGCGATGTTAGTGGTCAAAACTCAGAAAAGGTCAATATTAGTCACTGGGGACGAGTGGGTCGTCCTTCAACCACAAGATTGGTGAATCGATCCCCGGTTCCTCCTGTTTGAATTGTCCTTGGGAAAGACACTTAACCCCATATTGCTTCCGATGGTTGTCCAGCACCTTACAGGGTAGCTTGCTGCCATCATTGTGAGTGTGTGGATGAGTAAATGAGGCTCAAATTGTAAAGTGGATAAAAATTGACTGCTGTATATTAAAATATTATTCTATAATACATGTGTAATGTAAGAAATGATTTCATAGGAAACTTATCGACATCTTTCAAATCCGACTTCCACAAAGAGGAACATATTAGTGTATGGTGTATTCCCTGTCTGTCATACCAGCTAGATTCTCACGGAAAGGGTTCTGGGAAATGATCTCTGAAAAAGATTAGGAACCCTGTTGTTGTCAAATCACAGAGAAGTTCCCGGTTGAAAACCTCTAAAATAAGTTACTTTCACCTGGATCTGGTCCCGGAATCATATTTATGCTTTTGCAGCAAAGTGCTCCTGCCTCCCCATCTCTCTTTCACATCCACCTCACACTGCGTTGTTACGTGATGGATCATTATCTTCCTGTTTGTGTCTGTTGAAGGACAGGATTAGACGGAGATGTTCCCCTGTGTTGCTGCTTTATGAACTTGTAATTGGCTGTGTCCTGTTTCGTAAAGACTCACAAACACAGACCGGCACAGCTGCCCTTATTGTGTTCTCTGAGCTCAATGCCTCTGGGTCAAGTTGCATAAATAAGCTAATCCTTAAGGTCAGAAAGTAGCACAGTGGAATTCCTCCAAATGTCTTTGCAAAAATATTTGGTTTTATCCGCTTGTCTTGGCTTGCTGACATAGTGAGTGCTCACAGGGCTGGTTGGTGAACTACTGTATGTAGCTGGTGGGCTAATCCGAATTAATTGATGGTGTGACCAGGCCTTTAGACTTTAGAGGTTTTTAAAGCATGGAGCGCCTCCCCAGGGGGGCTCCAAACGGTTTCAGGGGTAAATGGAAGTCAAATAATATGACATTAGTGATAACATCAGTTATCAATAGAAGATCGGATGGGTCTATTGTCTCTATGAAAGCGTTGCAACTGTGCAAGATATACGACACAAAAGTCCCAAAACTATACAGGTGTGGAGTTGAGATCGAAATAAGGGAGGGTTCAAAGATTGGTGTGGTCGCACCTGGTGTGAACCCATCGGAAGATGGTCTCTAGTTCATGTATATATTTTAAGTTATACAAACTTATGGGGGCATGAACACTTGATAAACACTCATATCTCCAGAGTATCTTATTGATTTGCCTTATTAACAGCAATATCAGGCTATCTTGACTCAATTGTTGAGTGTCTGTGGAATCAAAGAACATAATCATGATCCCACAGGCATCCAGGAATTAAGCAAAACTTCACTGAGGAGACGAAGTGAGGGGGGACCTTTTACTAAGCTTTGACTGAGGGGACGTTTGGAAACTTGAACTCGAATATAACTATGAAACAACACTGGGAACTTTTGAACCTGACATTTTAGTGGTCGACTATCTGAGTTGTTTTGTTTTTTCCAACCTCAATTAAAATGAATTTAACAATCTAAGTCAGTCTCGGGCTAGCTACCAGTAAGTCATTTTGATTTGGGAAAATGTCATTAAGTGAGGAAGGTTGGCTGGTCTTTATGCAACAGGCCCCACAACACAGCAGGTATTCCACATCACTGCCCCAGACTTTACTGTCTACTGGTGTTATTCCCTCTATCCTTTCATCCCTGTTTCTCATCGTCCTCTGACCCTCTATTCTCCATCTCTGGGCTCCACATTCCACGGGAAATTATAGGAGAGTATTTCAGGTCAGTCATGCATCGTCTGGCAACACACACATACAGTGCAGCATATACACACAGAGAGGCACGCACATACTCACAATATTTGCTTGAACCCACAAACCGTAGTGACTGTTGGGAAAACATGTGAAAACCCCTCATTCAAATCAAATGTATTTCACGCATATCTTATTCCATAAACACCGGCAGATAGGGAGCCCCCTCCCCCGCCCCAGCTCGTCCGCAGCCAAATTAATAAAGTTTTTGAGAACAAAAGTTCGAGAAGTGGAGTTCACATGGGAATCCGGCGGCTTTGTTTGTTTGACAAAAGCTGAGGGGGGAAAAAGAGGCACAAGTGGACAAAAGTAGAGGAAAGCATGCAGAGAGAGGAGAGGGCTGAGACAGAAATGGAGGTGTAGTGCAGGTAGAATCCGTTAGAAAAAGTAGAAAACAAAATGATTTTGATATGATGACTATTGACTGACTGATTAGAAGAGTAGCAATACATGTGGCGCAGAGGGAAAGAGTGGTTAATTAGGTTTCATTTTCAAAGTTGTAAACATAAACATACTATATGGGTCCAAGTCTGATTCCTGTTGTAGTGTATGTGAATAACAATCAGCTGACAGGAAGTTAACAAGGACCAAGGCTGTTACCTAGCAATGGAATTCCATTGAAAAGATGATTTTTTTTATATTGTTCCTAACCCTGAAACCCTGAAATACTCCCTCATGAGGTTCATTTTCTGTTCCCTCCATCTTTAAGCCCTCCTACAGCTGCTGTTATAGCTCTGCTCACACCACAGCTCACACTATTTCAGACAATGTTGGGCAACACGCTCTGAGGTTTGTATTTTCAATTCGATAGGGTATTGGCTTGAGGTGGACTTGAGGTGAACATTTGTCACATGTTTTGTTTGAGCTCTGGAGTGAAAATAGAGAAACTGTGACTTTCTACTGACATGATTCTGTTGTAAAAGTAAACACAAGATGATGTTTATGTGGATGGAAGGATTTCCTTGGTAGAGGACGTAAGAGAAAGAGAAGCTTCATTAGCTTTTCAGTATGCTTCTAATCTGTTGCCATTGTTTTGCACCCAAACCACAGTTGCATATCTGTCCCCTCACCTCATTTTAAGGTCCCATTTCATTTCCCATGAAATGAAAAAGGCCTTTTCTGTGGTCTCGCCACAACTCTGCGGGCGTACTGTTCCCCGTCCATTCATATGTAACAGCTCTGTTCTCATTTCTTTATGTTGAAATATCACCCTTTCCTCAGTGTCAAAATGATTTCACAGATGCATCTTGTGCTCCAGTCATAGAGCCAGCCAACCTCTTTTCGGTCAAGTCTAAAACACAAACAAGTCAAGCCCCAACTTTCTTTTTCATGTGGAAATGTATCACTACAACGGATGACCACAGTCTTAAAAACACCTCTTTTGACCTTTGATTGACTTTTTTGTTCTTGTTATCATTTCTACATCCTTCAAATAAATATGGGAGGTTATTGCCTTTGCTCCCAGGACTTATTCCTTCTAACTGTCCCTAAAGTCGGTACTGAACTAGGGAAAGGGCGCTAAGTATGCTGCTCCCTCTAAATGGAATCAGTTACAAGACCACTGAAATGTTCGGCGCCTGGTTTCATTGGACACATTTAAAGCAATTCTAAATTACTCAGAAGCAGTCACAACAGGCTGTAGATGTTTTGAATGTTATATAATGCAGTGATATCATACAGTATATGGTTGTAGTTTTTTTCCCTTTTAATGTTTGTTTGAGGTATGAAACTATGTTACTTGTGCTGCGGCTGAGACTCTTGAAAAAGAGATTTTTAAAACCCAATGAGCCTTTTACTCCTGGTTATAGAAAGGTTAAATAAAAAAATGAAAAACTACTTTACATCAGAATGTTAACATTATTATTGTGAGCATGTTAGAAGCTGATGTTAGCATTTAGCTCAAAGCACCACTGTGCCTGAATACAGCCTGACAGAGAAACTAACATGGCTGCAGACTCTGAGGCTTTCAGCTGTTGCCTGTTTGTAAAAGTTTTATTTTAATTTTCAAATGAATTTTTCATATTCATATTGTCCGCTGATAGTCCCGTGTTGTGAGTTGCTGATCAAGCTGGAAAGCAAGGTGGCTGCTCCACGCTCGTCTAGCCTGCAGGACAGCCCATCTGTTCTGAGACAAGACAGTGAGCCCATCCCTAAAAACAAATAGGGACACTCAACATTCACACACATCCCACCATGCCACCCAACACGCAGATTCCAGGAAGATCACATCAACACACGCATGGATACCACAGTGAGAACCAGGAAACGTGCCATCTAAGATTTGCGTACTTGGAAGAACACGCATACACAACACACACCCAGAACACGCCATCTTTGAAACGTTGTTTTGAACTGTGGCACGTTCGTGCGGTTACCCTGACGTCTTTGATAAGTCAACTTGACAGTAGGAAGGACGCTCTTGTTTGCTCAACTCTGAACACATGAGGAGGGGGAAAGAAGAGAGGGAGAGCGGGAGCCTGCATCGGGGAAAAAGAACAAAACAACTTTAAGTTATTTTTATTCACTCTAGGATCTGGTTGCCAGTTCTCATCCAGCTTCCCCGTATTTGTCAGTTCAGTACCAGTACTGAGCTTTTTTCAAGGTTGGCTTTCATAACCACGTTGCACGTTGACCTTGTATGACTGCAAACACACACTGAGGGAGACACATTGTTTAGTTTTATCATGGTGGGCGTGCAGAGGTGATAGCAGAAGTGTTGAACGCATACAGCACTACCATGAGGGTACTCCACCCTTCTGCCTGTTACAGCAAGAATTTAGTGATAAAGAGCTCTTAAAAGCAATTAAAATGTGTGTGCATAGACACAAAATATTTGACCATTCGGTTGGACTATTCTAAGCAGCACTCTCTTCTCCTCCCCTTTCAGTGAATGAGGAGAAACGATAATCGGCTAAATTTGGGACATTTGTATTTCTCACTAAAAGAATGCGTGGTGATTAAGGCTTTCTTCCGTCTGACGGATTAACTTTTCCGTTTTTCCTTAAACCCTGCTATTATTAGGCGGCCAGTGAAACTGTGTTTAGAGCAGTCGCCCCGAAGGGGGTGAAGGTCCTCGAGGCAGCGGCTGCAGGTTTGACTACAACCTGTGGCCCTTTGCTGCATGTCTCCCCCTCTCTTTCACCCCATTTCCTGTCTGCCAAAAAAACTAATCTTTGAGGAAAAAAAAAACTATTATAGCAAAGGCATGTTAAAAGGCTCGACCACTTTTGGACAAAGAAAAATAAGCATCTGAGATGGTGAATCTTTGATAATAATTTACAGAGCTATTTACAAAAGTACGTTGTGTGTCAATTTTGTTGTAGTTGTGTAAGTGTATGATGATGAGGGTGTGTGAGTGTTGAGGGCAGCAGAAAATGTCGAAAAACAAACCTGGATATTTGGAGTCTAGGAGAGAGAGACTTTGAGAGCAGGCCTGGCCCATATAACCTTGGAAACGGCCTAACAAGTGTCACCACAGGGCTTTGATGTGGAGAGAGGGAGGACACGGTACTGCCAGTCAGCCAGGCCAGCTCAGAAATTCCCTGCAGGCCAAAACAAAATTTTCCCCACAGACTGCCATTATTAGGCAAGGTGGATTTTTTTTTTTTTTTTTTTTTTTTTCGGGCATTGTTGGCCAGAACCTAAGATTATCTCGTACAAACAAGATAAATTTAGATTTTTGCGAGAAAGCCACGCTGGATGTAGTGCCTGACGCACGATACAAAGGGAAGTGAAAGTTCAGCAAAATGCAGTATCAACAAAATGTTTTAACTTATTAGTTCAATACAAATGTCTATAAAACATAATGGGATTGTGCATAGGTGCTGACTTTGGTTAAATAGTGTAGATATATGGGCCGATGGAAGCATAGGGAAGAGACTGCGTAGTCCACATGGCTACTTAATATTCATAATCACATCCGATAGGTGACATGATCATGATGCCTGCAGGCAGCGTGAACTGACCTAATGTGTATGTGATGCACCTGGATGCAAGAAATTCAACATGTAAAGTAAAACTAACAACAAATAGCAAGTTAAATACACACCTGGATACCTGTACATTACAGCTAGTGCGTGCGTGCTTGCGTGTGTCACCAACTAAAGATCTTAGGAAAAGCTTTAGGCGTTGGGTCAAACTGTATTTGATTTGTGACTGACGGCTGATGTTGACTGTGTGGACAAAATAAGCATACAAGTCACTGTAAACAAATCTCTTCAGACTTTAACAACTGACTGGTTGTCTGCCCTGTCTGTCTCTGTAGGTTACCTGATCATGACAGACGATTGGTTCTCTGAGTTTGTGTACGAGGTGGTTGTAGACAAGAAGTTCCTCTCCCCTGATGTCCTGGAAGTGATGCAACAGGAGCCCGTCGTACTTCCCGCCTGGGACCCAATGGGAGCCCTGGCATAACCACAGAAATCCAGGTTTTAGCCCCAACCTCTGGTCTATTTGACTCCGCCCTTTTCCTCGGCTGCTTTTACCTCTTCCATAATTCCCCCACTCCTCCTTCCAAAACAGCCTGTTCTTCTAGGAAAAAATAATAAAGATTTTGTTTCTTTTTGTACTGGACTGCCTGTGCCTTTTGTCTGTCTTTATTTCTTACAAAGAGTCAAGGTTTACACTGCCAAACCGTTTTATTCTTCTGTGAGATCTAAAAATAAACTGTGGAGATAAAAAGATAAACTGTATCTTGACCTGAGCATTTAAAAGGTGAAGTGGGTTTACTGCATCATAAACATGCTTTTTTATTTTTTTGAGACGAGGCAGCATCGCAAACGGGGAAGAGGATTTAATAGTATAACTGCAATCTGAGCTGTGGACATACAGTAGGTTTTAGATCAGCAAATAATGTAACAGGCAGTCAACCCTGCTGTTGAATGCTGCTCACACTCCTGTGTGGTCCACAGTTTAGAAAAATATTTTTAGTTTAGATTAAAGTTCAAGACTTTCACTTGTGACCATGAGTAAAACAGCAGTGATTTACTTTTCTTAGAATAATACTTGGACATTGTAATAACACACAGTCTTCTCATAACTTCCTCTCTCTCTGCAAACAATACAATGTAAACCAGAAAGGTAGCGTATGTGTGCATGTGAACTTATGTTTTTTTTGTTTTCATATCTTCTGCCTGTACCCCCCCTCCCCGATTGGGTATCTAGGAATGTTAAAAGCAGGAAAGGGCTATACTTCCAACAATACAAAATAATTTCTACACAGAACAGCTACATTGACATGCCAGATGAAAATCCAAGCACTTCCTGCGCAGACTTTAATCATTCCTTAGTGATGTGCCAACTGCTTTAAAGCACTATTGTCAGGGTAAGGGTGTCCTCTGACCTTCTAGTAGTTTGTCTGTCAGTTGAGGTATTGCTGGCCACCCTCTGTAGCGTGTTTTACAAGAGAAAGATGTGCCCATTCAGCAAAACTTGCTTAAGGTAGATGGGAGACCTGGGACAGGACAGCTATAATATGTGAATTTAAGTGTAATCTAGAAGTTAAGGGGGTTCAGTCTAATGCCATTCCAATAACTCATACTTTCTGATGTGCACATTTCCTGTCACATTGGTCTGTATGCTGGAGACAAATAGGCAGGCTAAGCCGACATTATTACATGTAACTCCTATGTCCCACCCATCAACCTGCATTTTTTGCCCCCATCTTACTTCTTCAAATTCCCCCCTTATTACCTCCTGTCTTGTCCTTTACTTGGCACGCCATTTTCTTTGTCTTCATCAGCAGCTTACCTTGTCTTTTTTTATGGCTGTCTTCTACTTTCTCTCATCTACGAGATGTTTGGAGATGGAATTGTGCCACTGTTCTCAGCGGATTCAAACACAAACCAAGGGATTTTGACATGTGAATTATCTTGACAGTGAAGAAGTTTTGTACGTATGTACTTGCAACAGAAGCCAGACAGACGGTGTTGTGAGATTTAAGTGCTGATTGATAGCATGCCCAGCAATTAGTTTCCTAGAAGTCTTACCTCAGATGTAAGGTATTTTCTTTTATCTGGGTTTGATTTAGAGGAGAGTGCACTGTAAATCTTAGCTGGCAAATCCCGGGTTTCATAATACGTTGGAAAAAGGAAAGTGGAGATGATTTCATATGATAGTGTTTCACCTTTTTCTTTGTGACATTATCTTTTTTTATAAAAAGTCTCTGTCATGTAGGTCAAAAAGTATTGATTGATTGATTGACAGGTTTATATTAAAGTTATTACTCAAACACTGTGTCATGAAAAGGCTGCACAAACTGTTAAATACATATAAATATGAACGTGTGTGTGCGCAAAACCAGTGCGGCTAAACAAACAGCCGTAAAACAGTATTACAAATATGAAGCCCTAGTTGCATTTAAATTGTATCTGTTATGAGATAAAAAAAGAGACAGACGAAGAGCTTATTTATTCTGTGTTCAGATGATTGGCAGGTTGTGTGAGCAGCCAGTATCCAGCCTAATCCTTCAGAAGCAATAAACCACCTGGCTGGAATCTCAGAATGAGAAGAAACTATCAACATATGTTACGGCTCTTACCGTCAAACTCTTGGGGGAGTATTATTTTTTCTTGTAAATACAGAATATTAAGTATTTCAAAGTTGAGTAATTCCTCGAAACACTTTATCTCTCCTGAAGAGTGTTTTAGCCTGCAATGATAACAAAAACTATCTGTTTAAAAGGGCCTTTGATAAGTCTAGAATATATGAGTAACAAGTGATTTATCACTGTATTTTTAAGGTATTATTCTGTATTAGAAATTGTTTCCCATGTGTGTTTTTCCCTCTAGTTGACAATCAGTGCCTGAACTATCTACGTGTATTGACCTTTTTACCCCACTACATTTACCTGACAGCTATAACACCAGCTCCACCTCAATCCACTACAACAGTCACATGCTGGTTATGTGGTAATTGTATCTGCAATAATATATATATATATATA
>NC_139830.1:7947026-8149526 GCF_963691815.1 Echiichthys vipera | reverse complement strand
GGATTTTCTGTGTAAACTTTATTGTGAGTTTATATTTCTTTTCGTCATTCATCCTCATCTGTCACCTCTAGGCATTCTAAATCTGACTGGTTATATTATCTGTTAGAGCTGGGAATTAGCTATTTGATTAGGGAGAGTCTATGTTTTTATGTATAATTAGCTTGAAGGTATGAACAAATATAAGCCCAAATTCAAATTCTCATTTGACACAGTAACTAAATGACATCTGTAGTTTGCTTTTGTTTTAATTAAAAGATGGTCTCTTCCCTCTGTTTAATAAGATGAGGCATACAATGAATGTTTACTATTCAACTACTTCAGTGTATGTATTATATAGTCTGAGAGAGGCTCAGAGAGGGGAAACCGTGTAAAAGCTTGTTGCTTTACTGACTAACTATCAATTTGTTGTCCGTCTGTCTGCCTATCCACTAATTTTGGTCATGGCAGAGTTGTGTGTAGTTGTAACTTTTTATATGATATTTTCATGTTCTCCCATGAGCAAAATGTGGGCATAAAGCAGTTTTTTTTTTTTTAAAAACAACTCAAGCCATAACCCTCAACTTTTTTGAATTATTGATATTTATTTCCTCTCAGAAATCTATTGGGGAAAGGAAACATCCTATCATATCTATGGGGAATCTTTACAGCAAATAGCCTATGCCCTTATAATCATGTCTCAAATAAGTAATGAGCTGGTTATGTTTGCAGCTAAAGGTGGCCTGGAAAATGTTTTATGTTTATTAGAGTCACATCATGACACTGAAGCCATTCGTTTAGCTTTAGCAATATGCACTTTGCTTCATGCATTTCAAAATCATCCTCCTTGCCTCATGATGTGCTGTTTTCATATTCATTATTAGTTTTTCTGCCTAAAGCCGTTCATTACGACATGTTGTCCAGCTTTGAGAATTGTGATGTCTTGTGTCTGATGCTGACATTTTGATAACCTCGCGTAAGTGATGTCCAAACAGGTGTTCAGATATTAACACTTGATTTGTGTCAGTAGCCTCCGAATTGACTGGCGGACTTAAAAAGATTTAAAAAAAACCCTCAGCAGTATTATGTGATGCTTTCTGTACTTGCAGCTCATGGTTGTCCTGCTGAACCATCTGAACCCTTCAATACACTCAGATAAGCAACCTATAATACAATAGATACCCTATAATAGATACCCTAAAGTTTGTCTTCATTTTTAGTGGCTGCACGTAACAATAGTGAGCGAGTTTAATTCAAATTCAATTCAATCTTTATTGGCATTAAAAGACAGTGCATATAATGCCAAAGCAAACAAATGACAATAGTAGCCATAGCCACATTAGTTAATAATCACAAAAAACACGTAAACATGGTGTTGTTTCACTGGATGGCCCTCAGCTTGTGGCAGGGCGACAGCTTATATCTGTAATTAAGGTGTAAGACAGTAATCCCCTTAGGTGTGCTGGCAGGCCATTGTTTTGGAAGGTAGTAGTAGTGCAGTCTATCATTCTATGACCGCGCAGGGTCTTATGTCTATAGTTGCCCATATCCTTTTTTCCCCTTGTGACACCAGTGTGATGTTTCTACCTTAGGATGGTATGCATGTATATACCACCAATTCTTTGAATGAAAACTGGCATCAAAAATGCAAAATCCAACCTGCTTTTTCCCCTTAACTCTATTATTTATTTATGGTATGCTCTGTGAATTGGACTGCAATTTCATATGTAAGCTCAAACACAGAGGACGTTAGACTAGGGCAGGGGTCTGCAACCTTTACTATCGAAAGAGCCATTTTGCCCCCTCTTCCACCTATTAAAATTTCCCTGGAGCCGCAAAGCATATTTGACAATATTATAAAGGTTTATATATAGTTATATGATAATTATGAAATTATAGAACAACAATAAAGAAAAGTGTTGACATTTTATTCCTATTATTACCTGTTATAAAATTGTTGTTGTTCGCTAATTTCTCACCACATATCAAGCATACAGGTAAGACATCATCATGTGAAAGCAAAACTAATGTCTACTGACACTATTTTCCTCTGATGGAGGATGGATTTATCCATGGTTGGCATACAGCATGTGTCTGAAACTCAAGATTAGCCACCTGCAGTGAAAGGCGCTGGGCCATAGACCAAGGATGTGACGCATGTTTTAGTTTGACATAACATTTTCTTTTTTTAAATCACCTTGAAATCCAAGATTACAGGTGTTTCCTTTGCAAGATTGTCTACTGTGCCAAAAAAATATGCTATTTATTTCAATGTTATTTTTTTGGCAAAGCTACAGGGAGCCACTGAAAAAGGGCTAAAGAGCCTTATGCGGCCGAAGAGCCACGGGTTGCAGACCCCTGGACTAGGGCCATGCACCGACTAGGATGAAGGAATATGTTACAGTCATGTTCTTGCAGGTGATGATGACAAAGCTGATACATCAAGGCGGGGGTTTATGAATCTGTAGCAGTGAGGTCCGCGTCTATAAGAAAGACAGCAGGAGAACAACAAAAACTAAAGGTAATAAACCACAATAACTCCAACGTTAAATATCAGCCACCAAATTAGTGATGCATGCTGAAAGAGAAGGTCCTTTAATGCATGACCACATGTGTTTGAGTCTGTGACAACAACATGACTGTGTTAATCAATGGTGATCAACGTCTAAGAGTGATTATTGTTAGTGTATTTTAGAGTTGTACTGGGTGCACGAAGGGGCTAAGTCATGGTCATGGTAAAAGCAAAATAGCCATAATTTATTAATACCCACATTAACATTTCCCAACATCTGGTGCAACTGTTACACAGCAAATGGAAGTAAATATCTCCCTCTGGGCACGTTACTGTGCATGTCTTGACAATTTGCCACTTAAAATGTGTTTGCATGTCTACTTATCAGGCTGCCCCACAATCTGGGACATGTAAAAGACAAAAGTGTTTTTTCTTTTCTCCTGGGAGTAGTTTCCTCTTAAAGTACTACAAGTACCACGGACTAGTTGAGTGTTGTTTGTGCAGATGTGGCAGCAGTGTAAAGGCTTTCAGGCCAGCCACCTAATGTACTAAACGGTTCCCCATGTCTGTCTGCGCTGTTTATTTTTCAATTAGCCAGGGCTTAAGTTGGCATGATGTCAGGTCGACATGGGAAGTTATAGCCCGCAAAGTCAAAAACCAACAGAGCAAAAGAAGGATTTCATAAATTAGTACTCAATAATTACTTTGTCCGCTTGCTCTATCTCTCTTTCTCTCCCCCCCCCCCTTTCTCTCTCTGCCTCTCTCTCTCCCTCCTGCTTTATGTGTGCATGTCTAAGAATACAGAACAAGTGTTTGTGTCAATTGAAGAGGGGGCTGCTTTGCTCCTTGTCTGTGAGTGAATGAGACAAAATATTGACGACGCATACCTTAAGAGCTAAATTGAAGGAAGATTGTTTTTTATTTTTAAACAATATATAAATTGGATGATTTGTCCATGGAAATACTTGGTATAGCAACAGACAGACATCTAGCAGAGCTAAATCATTAAAGTAACATATATGCCAAGCTTTTCACAGAATTGTGTCAGCGTAAATGTGGGCCAGTAGTAACAAGACATTGCAGTAGTTTGTCCACCAGAGAGCACTGATACATTCCAGTCCTCAAAGTTAAGAGTGTGATATCACCCTCCAGAAATCGTCTTTTGGTCAGTCTTATATAGATCGATGGACTGACAGAGATTTCAGATAGATACTAGTTTAGATTTGACATTTTTGGAACTTTTTATTTTTCACTTGCCATTGTCTCAAGTCCAAAACTATTCAGGACCCACCCCCCCTGACAGTTGCCAAAGTGGAGAAGCACATTTTTTTTTACACAACCATTCCTGACGTCTATCACCCAGACTACAGGGTGTGGGTCTGTGTTTCAAAATAGCTAGGTTATAAAAGCTGGCATAGAGCCCAAAGCTTTAGGAGTTGTTTTAGAGTAAAAGATACACTGAGCAGGCGCCCTCTGGGATATCTTGGGGATTTCAGAAGCAAATGCTCACGAGCTGATATACATTTCATGATGTGGAGACTTTCAAATCCCAGCATGAAATACAGTTTAATTACTCATTACGCATTTCATAAATGACAATTTAAGATTGCTCTAAATCAACTGAAAATAGTCTGTGCCACATGGGTATGTGTGGGAAAGTGTTTGCATGTTTGTGCTCGTGCCTGCCTGTATAAGTTTTGGACTGCTTTTACATAGGTTTTATGTAAGTTTCTTTAAAGTGAAGTGAATGATTAAATAAGACGCTTTACTGTTGTGACACAGTACAGCGTATGCAACTTATGTATTTAAACTTTACTTAAGCAGGAAAAAATGCTCAAATTGCAGCAATAACCTGGGGGAGTATATTTAAAGGCAAGAGTGGCTACATGCAGTCCGACCTGGAGCTGCCCAGCACCACAGCAGAGTGCAGTCAGCAACATGAGTCAGGGAGTCACACACACTTGAACTTACAATAACACCAGCAGCGGTCTTAATTGTCTGACATTATGTTCAGTAAGGAGAAACTAGCTTTTATCATAACAGCTTTGTAATACATTTTAAACACACAGCAGTCGGCTTGTAAATTGACCAAAAATTGCCCTTTTTTTCAGATAATTCCATTTACCTTTTATACATGTGAAAAAATACCTTACACTTGAATATAGGGCTAAACAATTTGGCCAAAATATTCTATCCCCATATAGGTGATTTCATTTCTCGGTAATAATATATTTATTATGACAAAAGAACATGTTTTCTGGTTGTACATTAAATAAATAGTTTATGAACTACCACATGGTATTTTTGTATACTCCGTTGTGAATTGAATACTAACAAAACCAATAGTTTCTCATTCTTATAAGAACTTGAGTGCAAAATGAACATAACATGTAAGGGTCAGAAGGTAAAGTGTTGTCATAATGTCAGAAATAATACCATAACACAGATAGGCTGCATTGTGCTAGACATGATGTAGAAAAATCTATATGGTAGACATTTTTATATATTGTTTTGATAATATATAGCCCAACAGGGCTCAAAAAATGATGGGCAACAGGTGTCAAAGCACCAACAGTCTAATCTCTCCGCAGCAGGTGTGTATGATTACACCAGCAAAGAACTTGAAAAGTAGAAGAGAGAAAAAGGAAGGAGGGGACTAAAGATTGACGAATGAGAGGAATGTAAAGGCTTAATGAGCTCAGTAAAGTGGAAAAATGTATGGGCTTTACAGGCTGTGTGTGTGTGTGTGTGTGTGTGTGTGTGTGTGTGTGTGTGTGTGTGTGTGTGTGTGTGTGTGTGTGTGTGTGTGTGTGTGTGTGTGTGTGTGTGTGTGTGTGTGTGTGTGTGTGTGTGTGTGTGTGTGTGTGTGTGTGTGTGCGTGTGCGTGCAAAACAGACGGTAGCTAGTATCACCCTGACACAGAGCCCTTACATTGGCACACAGCTATTCAAAAGTAGGACTTCCCCTGTCCACAGTGTGTGTGCGTGCGTGTGCGTGTGTGATTGTGTTATTATGTGCATGCTTTAATGAGAGCTCTGCCATGACCATACTGTGTGGGAGCTGCTCTCCACTTCATTATTTCTCTTTGTGTTGTTGTTATTGTATGTATCAAACCAAGCTTCAAAGCGTGCGTGTCCGTGCTTGCATAATGTTTGTCCAGCATCCTCTGTCTGAGCGCATGCATCCATGCATCCATCCCCGCATATGTCTGAGTGGCTGTGCGTCTCTGAACGCGGCATGTGTGTAAGTGTGTGCGGTTTGCAAGTCAGGGAGAGAGGGACAACAAGGGAGGGAGAGAGAGAGGGAGAGAAATGAGAGAGGTTGGAGAGCTCAATGGGCAAACACTGTGTCCTGATGTGCTAGTGCACGCTGTTTCTCTGGCAAGTTTTTGCAACACCACAGGATTCTTGAAGTTTTGGGTAGAAGTTGCTGCTGCTCTATCTTTTAGCCGCCACAGGTTCTACTTGTCCTCATTGACCATCTCTGAAGGTAACGTATGGGATGCATGTGAGTCAGGTTAAAATACTATTGTGTCTTCACTTTGCTGGTCATTTCAATGTGTTTAACCCAAAAGTGTCAGCGTAAGAAACTAATGATTTGTCTTAAGTTAACGCAGAGTTCAATAAGATAAGAGATGGCTCAAAAGCGTGTCTACATTTTAATGGGGATTGTTTTATTATAGATGATTGGTATTTCCCTCGCACGTCCTCTTTCAGTTTATCTTTGCTCAAATCTTCTTTATCTAACTTTCTTTATTAAAGACGTCACCGTGGAAAGCTAAAGGTTAAAAAATAACTTATAATGTTTGATATCCGGTAATGACTAATGACTTTAACTTCGCAGCATTACTCTGTAGAGTTGATACATGAATAACGGAAAAATGTGTATGTATGTAACTTCTTTATGTATTTTTTCAGACAGGGATAAAGTGTGTCCACACATTCGGATTAAGTAATATCACCTAGCCATTTACCATTGTTTGTTTTTCTATTGTAAGGCGCTGTGACAGCTGATACATATTGTGCTTTATAGATAACCGTGAGTGAAGTAGAGAAGAAGATAACACTTTTCACGGGCATACTTTCTTTTTGTTGAAGCGCATTAACTTTTCACATCATCCTCAGGTTGCTGGTTTTTTTGTTAAGTTGATAACTTTCAAGGAGAAACAGTCAGGTTTCCCATCAAGTTTAAGCTCCTAAAGTATGTCCGAGGAGCAGGAGGAGCGTACTGTACTTTTGTCAGAGTTGCTGGTTCGGAAGGAAATGAAGTCGTTGTTGTGAACTTCTTATTGCTTTCATCAGGAAATAAAAAGCGTGGTTTGTATGAGAAAAATGTTTGTGTTGAATGGGAAGTCAGCCAGTGTTTCTTTTCTTCCCCAGAGTCCAGGTACATGACAGGATCTTGGTTGCGTGGTAGTCAGATGTGAGCGCGGGGAGTGAATTTCGTGCCGTGTAAAACTGCCGGACACTCGTTCTTAATTAAGATAATGGCGTTCCGTGTAAATTGAGTCTTCCTACATTCTGGCATTCATTACTAATCGAGCTAACACTATAAACAATGTAATCCACTTTGAAATGGCTCTCTCAGTTTGACCCATTAGTCTTGTGACAGCATTTTGGACGCGTGTTGAATATATGTGAATGTGCTGCCGAAAAAGGAATGACTATTCTGTACCGTAAGTGTAATTTATTGGCAGTGTTAAAGATATTTTATCCATACATAGCAGCATTTTTCCTTTTAGTTTAAATCGAATTTAAGTAAAACTAAGTAAAGGAGAAGCTGTAAAAGAGTTTGTACTGAATATGTACAATATTTAATTTGATTTAAAGCACATTTTTTTATTTTGCCACATCTCATTTACCTCTTGCATGCTTCACACAATGGGCAAAAACTATAATAATATTCACATGTAGTCTTGGTTTCAATTTGATTTGTTATACCAGGTAATTCGAATTTTGCATTTATTTAAGAAATAATGAAACATGTGCTGCATTCATCTTACACCATTTACAGATACATTCAGTCATTTAAAACACCTGAAGTAGTTTGTGCAGTTGAAATTACGTCTAAATCTAAATGTACTGCACTCATACACATTCAATATAAGGTAGTTAGCTAGTTATCAAACCATTAATTTAAATAATTAATACAGATTTTTGTCACAAATCTGTTTTTCTGCTAAGTGAATGTCACACACACACACACACACACACACACACACACACACACACCAAAAAAATGAGTGCAAACCTGTTGAGCCTATGACTTTTATACCATCTACATGTTGAATCTTTAATACACGCTTTTATAATCTATGTTGTTTTTGTGTCAACATCTCCACTTTAGTTCTCTGCCTTATAAGGTCTTCTCTCGTGTTTCCTTCCTTCAAAACTGCTGCTGTTGCGTGTGACTATATATCTAACGTCTCCTCATTATAGGACTTTGATCAGATAAGAAACAGGTTATGCAACTGAGAGACTGTAGGAAGAGAAACATTGGGACAAGAAAATCAGCATGTGCCAGCACAATCTCCTTAATTTGTAGTACTCCTTTTAGGGACATTCAAATGTATTTTTCGTCTCACGTTATGGCGGTTAAATTACTCACAACACTGTAGGTAAAACACATAAGACCAGATCTGGTAGTGTATTTTGTTGTTGTAGTTCAGGCGCTTATGTCTTGTAGATTCTGTCATGAGTTTACTCAAGTCATTTGGAGCTGAATAGCTCTTTTCCTGTGACTTATCTGTGGATTTTCTCTCTGTGTTGCAGTTTGCCCCATCACTGAGTGTCTCCGAGGACGAGCAGTTTGTGGAGAAGATCCAAGATTCTTGTAACTTTTCTGTTGGCCACATCCTGTTCAAACACATCTTTCCTCTTGTGTACCCTCGTCTGTCTGTCGTAGCTGCCTGCTCTTATTCCTTCTTGCTCAACAGACTCTTACACATTTCAGTCCTCTCCCACATACACGCACCTCCCCTCATTCTGGCCCCATTCTCTATTTTTTTAATCTCGTCTCTCCTGTTCCTTGTTTCCTTTACCTGTCCAAGAAGGACAGTCCCATTTTCTACCAAATTTGTCACTACATCATCGTTGTGCCAGTCCCTCGCTCTCCTAACCCCTCTGTTCCCCTCATGGGCGCCATATCAGACAGCAGAGCAGCATTCCCTTCATCGTCACTGAGAACCTCTCTCCACCCCTAACCGCCTCGCCAACACCAACATCAACACGACCCAATGGAGACAAAAGATATGATGCTGACGAGCATGTTGACAAAGGACAAGGGGGAGAACGGGGGAGAGAGGGAGAAAGGGAGAGCGGAGGTTGGCGCAGAAGAGGAGGGGACACAGCAGGAAAATGGTAAACTGATGCTGGCTGATGGTCTCGCAGAGAGAGGACCCAAGAGCCTGACCTCTGAATCTGGACAGCAGGTGTCCAATGGCTTCACCACATCCACCCCGCAAAGTCCCAGGGAGGGACCGGGGAGCGCGGCTTGCTCTGGAGGTACAGCCTCTGCGCCCGGAGGAGGAACCGGGTCCTCAGTGCCACTGGGAGGCCTCAGGACTCTGGTTGTCCAACAAACCAGCTTGGAGAGGCCAAGAGAAACCTGGAGCAAGAAGATGGACTTCTTGCTCTCTGTGATCGGCTACGCTGTGGACCTGGGAAATGTCTGGCGCTTCCCTTACATCTGCTACCAAAATGGAGGAGGTGAGCAGGCAAAAGCTGTTTGAAAGGGGAAGAGGAAGATAATGAGTGGTGTGGGGTGGAGATCGGTGTACAGGAGATGCTAGAATAAACTGAATTTTAAGAAAAAGAAAGTAGAGAAGGCTATTTCACGGTTTGAACTGCACTGCAGCGTACACTGTGCCTTCACAATAGTCAGTAATAATTCACAATATATGCAGCAGCTGAAGTAAGTCAGTTCACTGCCCTGTAACTTTTTCCATCATTGAAGATGGAGGTAGATGGAGATATCTGGTAGAACATCATTTCTGCAAAACAAACGGCTGAATAAAAAAGGGCGTAGACCTGTAAGAGTGCCGCAGTTAACATACTTGTTTATGAATAGCACTGGTTTCAGCTCATTTCTTGCACAATCTAGTGTACAAAAAGCTTATGTTTTCACAACATCTGTGTGGTCTGCCTGCGCTCTGTTACTGCCCTATCCTCACCTAGCGGTAAACAGGGCCTCCCTTTCCACTTTTATTGAATTTGCAATAATAAAATCTTTGCAATTTCCTGTGCTCTGTGTGTGTCTCACGGAGCGAGGTAGAGATGGGGACTGGGAGACACTTGATAGAGGCAACAGTATTAATTGTGGTTTTTATGAGAACGCCTTCAGTCTCTTTCTCCTTGCTTAATAACCTGTCTCCCAGGCAGCTGCTCAATCAACCCTTATCTTTGCTTTGGTGTCACAAAGCCACACGAGACACACACTAGCCCTCCCACAAATGCACAAAAAATAAGTTGATAATCAGAGAGAAGGAAAGAAAGAGAGATGTGTTATCAAACTGTTCATGTTCGGTTTGCACTTTCCTTACCTAGCAGCCAATGTCGCAGTCTTAATTTGTCATCGTAGAATTTAAACAAAATGACCTTCTTACTGTGTGTTTCCACATTAAATGGAGAGTTACATGAAACTTGGCAAGCATGCGCTGTTGTCTTTGAATGGACTATGGTTATGTAAATCATAGGGTACTTACAATACTTAATGATTTTCACAGAGTGCTTTTTAATGTTCTTGGTTCTTGTAGATTGGGAGTTATTCAAAGGCCTACTGAGATTACAGATGGAGTGTGAACGAGTAGCATTTCCCATGAGTGTAATTGACTTTTTAGCGTTCGTCCATAACTCTTTCTTTCTTTCTTCTCAACCCATGTTTCCAACCCCTAATCCCCTCTCTCGCTCCTCGAATGGCTTTGGCGAATGGTCTCTGCCCAGGAGCCTTTTTGCTGCCCTACCTGTTGATGGCGGTGTTCGGAGGCGTCCCTCTCTTCTACATGGAGCTGGCTCTCGGCCAGTTCCACCGCAGCGGCTGCATCTCCATCTGGAAACACATCTGCCCCATCTTCAAAGGTAACAGGAGGAGCGGAGAGAAAACAGAACAGATGAAGAAATGAGTTAATAGCAATCGCTTGGAAAGGATTGAAAAGTAGGAACATGAGAAGAACAGCGCTCACAAGCAGGAAAATTGGCAGTAGGAGAACAAAAATACGGAGAAGGACAGAGTCAGATGCTGAGAGACAGCTCATTTAACCTCCTTGTCCCCCTCGGTACAGTTCCTTTGAAGAGCATCCCTAGGGTCTTGTTCATTTAATGGGATGTACTGACTCTCTGTTATGGAAATTGTCACATTTCCACGCCAAATGCCAGATGCTCAGAAATGTGATAGTATGTTGGTTGTTGTTGTTCGGAAATGTCACCCACTTACCCAATAGCAACTTGAATTAGCTTGAAAACACCACTGATGTCTCTCCAAGACTGAGTGACTGACTGGTGCCACATTCTACACATCATTGTTTTATTCTCAATAAAACGTTTTATGGGAAGTTTGTGATCAAGAAAGTTCCTGTTTTAATTGTTGTTAACTGCTATTTTTGTGCTAACAATCATGTTTTCCCCTCAACCAGGTATTGGCTTTGCCATCTGCATCATAGCCCTCTACATAGCCTTCTACTACAACACCATCATGGCCTGGGCCTTGTACTATCTGCTATCATCATTTCGGCCCACCCTGCCCTGGACTACATGCACAAACAGCTGGAACACAGCCAACTGCAACCGTTACATGTCCGGCGACCACAACGTGACGTGGTCCAACTCCTCCACCTCCCCCGCCGAGGAGTTCTATACGTAAGTGCATGTAAGTCGGATGTAGAGGCGTAGGGGGAGAGCTACACAGGAGGGAGACGTCAAGTGAAGGAGGGAGGATGACTTCCAGTGAGCGATTATGGGGTCGGTTCTGGTGCTTAAGTGCCCTGACAGATTTACTGCCATCGCTCGCTCCAAAATTTCACTTGCTTAGTTATCAGAATTTAACAGTAAGAATCCCTGATCTCTCCTGAGGTGGTTAGAAGTACAGGAGTGATTCAGGAGTAATACGACATATCCTCACACATGATATTTAGGCAAGGCATCGTTATCTATATAGCGCATTTCATACCAAGGCAACTCAATGTGTTTTTAATGTGACAGTTAACTAAAGATACACATAAAACGCAAAGCTGAAGATTTTGTACCAGATACCAACCGTAGAATTTAGAGAGGCAGCTTCATTTGATAGACTTTATTTGATAGACTTTATTTGATAGACGCTGGCATTGACTTGGTCGATTAGATTTCTGAGGATGGAGCTCTATAAATAGCAGCCAACTGGAGCTCAGCTAAGATGATGGTTGGATGATAGGAGGCTCGGTGTCATGGCAAAATAGAATGATAATTGTCTTCCTGCTTTAACGTGTGCTTCTGATGTATCCCAAAGCTGCATAAATGATGTACTAAATGTATAGTTATAACTAGTCGAAGAATATAATATATCAACATTAATGTGCAGATAAACAGGTGTCAGTTAAAGTGAAATTCCGGCATAAAATTATCACAGGGTGTTTTTCGGCATATACACTCATCAAATACACCATAAAGAGACAATTCTTTTCATGTACCAACTATTAATGGAGATATACCGGATATCCCGGAGTCGCTTACGGCTGAATGCAGCTAAAACACTGATTTGCTCAGGGCAGCACGGTGAATGCATTAAAATGTCTTTTTTAACCACTAATACTGCTCATGATAACACCAAACCTCTGCAGCAGCATGATAAGAGTCCTAACACATTAACGGAAGCACCAACAATGTAGTTAGAGAGTGTTTTGAAAGGCTTACCTGCTGGCCCCGGTACCAGCTCCTCTCATAGTAAAGTCCATTCAAGTCAATGACAAAATGTGATCCAAAAGGAAGGAGCCCATTGATGCTTCGGTTAATGTGTAAGGACTCTCATCATGTTACTGCAGAGGTTTGATTTTATCATGAGCAATGTTAGTGGTCAAAAAAGCAGTTTTAATGCCATCACCGTGCTGCCCCGAGCTAATCAGTGTTTTAGCTGCATTCAACTGTTAGCGACTGTCCGGGATATCTCTGCAAATAGTTTTACATGAAAAAAATGTCTCAATGGCTCCTTTAATGAGTGTATTCGCCAAAAAACACCTGGGATGATTTTTTCGCCGGAATTTCACTTTAAGTCATGCGATATGTTTGTGTATTAGGTTCAATGCTAAAAGTAAATTATTTTGTATTTGTTGTAAAGGTGGGATTTAATTTTCCCTTCTGTTGACTAGCAAACAATTTGTGCTTAAATAGATATTTACAACAAATCAGAATATCTCGGTTCATTCTGAATTAGCATGACAACGTGCAAACTAGCCCTTTAGTTAAGGAAACAGGTGCAGGACGAGAGAGGCAGCAGAGAGAAAAAGCTGGTGGGTCTTTGGATTATTGGATGATATAAAAAAGATTTTAACATTTTCATTCCCTGAATCCCCCAGGTAAAAATATGCTCTTTTATCTGAAAAACAACATTTCTGACATGAAATTGAAACTGATTATTTATATTATTCTAAGTGTGAATCAGTCTTTGGCATGCTCGCAGTAATTAACTGCAGTGGTGTGCATATTTGGTTTACTGTAATGTAAAACCTGAGCTTTTTTTTAAAAAAAATTTATTCTTGACTGCTTTGGGACTTATCAGCTGCTCACTCGACCGTGCCCGAGTCTGTCCACTGAGACAGATTCCGGGTTTATCCGTAGTTGACTTTTCCTAATAGGTTTTAAAGTAACGAATTCCGCAACTCAGCCTGGCGCCAGAATTTCCTGTTTTCAACATAAATCACGTCTCTGTTTTATCGTCGGAGCTCTGTGTGCTTAACCTGTGACCAGATGTTAACCTCACTGTTCATTTCACCCGCCGTCTTTTTTGCCCTGTAATGGTTTTTCTTTCACTGTGGCTTGTAAACTGCGATAAAGTCAGTCGAGGCTCTCTTACGTCATTTACAGTATCTAGTCTCCCTATTATTTCCCTAAGAGGAACTTTCATTGCTGCTCATTAATGTGTGTAATGTAGATGAATGAGTTTATACCTGTTTGTTCCCCCCCCCTGCCCTCCCCATACCTTTATTTTTCTCATCTTCTTCTTACCTTTATTTTGACATTTTGATGTTTTTGTTATGTCTTACTGTTGCTGTTCCCATGCTCTATCCTTTTCCTTTTCTTTACAAATCTCCAAACACTCTATCTTTTTATTCTTACTTCTTATCCTGTCACATTCTTCTCCCGCCCTTGTACCTTCTTCCTTCCGCTACTCTCATCCATTGTCCGTTGATTTTCATGTCTCCTTCTATCTCCTACCTATCTCCTCTTATGTCACCCCACCACTGCAATTGCCTTGTCTCCCTCTTTGCGCCCTCTTCTTCCTCACCTCTCAATGGCAACATCCCTCCTGCCTCATGTCCTCCCTCCAGTCGCCAGGTTTTGCAGGTCCACCTCTCCCCAGGTCTGCACCAGCTGGGCTCTGTCAGCTGGCAGCTGGCTCTCTGCCTGCTCTTCATCTTCACCATCGTCTACTTCAGCATCTGGAAAGGAGTCAAGACGTCTGGAAAGGTAACCGAAAGGGCGCCTGCATGGCTAATGGGGATGTTAGTTAGAGTGTATGGATGGATGGATGGATGGGAGTGATGGAGGCAGAGAGGCAGAGAACAAGATGGTTGTTCTCCTATCATCTCGTCATCTCATTCATCAACATGGTCAGTGAAAGGCAGTAAAAGAATCATTGTTGAGGACGACCAGGTATCAGCTGTTATGACTGACGACACATAAGAGTCCATCAGCAGAAAAGTGAATGGTTTTCCCTTTCTCTGCATTAGGTAGTTTGGGTGACTGCTACCTTTCCCTACCTGGTCCTCCTGGTGTTGCTCGTCCGTGGGGCCACTCTGCCAGGGGCGTGGAGGGGTGTGGTCTTCTATCTCAAACCTGATTGGGAGAAACTGCTTAGTACTACAGTAAGTCAGTTGGTGCAACCTAGAAATGCTGCCTTTGATTTCTCAGTTTTGTCTTTGTACAAAATTCTTAACATACATCTTGCACAACCCCACACACTCGCTCAGGTATGGATTGATGCAGCAGCTCAGATCTTCTTCTCATTGGGTCCGGGGTTCGGCGTGCTCCTTGCCTTTGCCAGCTACAACCCGTTTCACAACAACTGTTACAAGTGAGAACTTTTCTTGAACACATGTTTCAATATATATTTCAGTTCTGCAGAAATCCTTTAAGTGGTTTGATAGAACTTTTTACTTTACAGAGGCTCAAAGATGAATGTTTCTCACATACGTTCTCCTTAACTCCCTAACATCCTGCCACTCAAACTTCTCTCTCCATCTCAGAGATGCTCTGGTCACCAGCTCTGTGAACTGTCTGACCAGCTTTCTGTCTGGCTTTGTCATCTTTACCGTGCTGGGCTACATGGCTGAGATGAGGCACCAGGATGTGGGTGATGTGGCCAAGAATGCTGGTAGAAAAACAGTTCACCAACACCATCCCAAATACATAAGTCCCAATGCATTCTAAATTTAATTTAACCAAACTTTACATGGGGCATGCTTTGACACCATGTGAGCACAGAGCATGCGTTTCATTATTACATTGAATGAAACACCTACTGCACACATTTGTGCTTCTGGACAAAGATGCAGTTGTCAGGATGAATTCAGATGAACTCTTCTGACCTGCTTTTCTTTCTCCTCTCCAGGTCCCAGTCTGCTGTTTATCATTTATGCAGAAGCCATAGCAAATATGCCTGCTGCTACTTTCTTTTCCATCATCTTCTTCCTCATGATCATTATGCTGGGTCTGGATAGCACGGTAAGTTTGTTATTGATTACTCATTTCAATGCAGAAGTTAGGACATCCAATTTGAGTGTTCTGTTGCTGTTTGCGTCCTCACATGTTCCTCTCTCCTTGTTGTAATTGACCTGATTCTTTTGTTGCCCGGCTCTTGTGTGCACTCTCAAACCTAGAAACAGAGGTTTCATATTTGCCTTGTCATACAGGCAAATACTGTGTTCTGTTTGACTTGTGTTTGCCTGTTGTACTCTTTGGATAACGGTCAGTGAAAACAATGTGATAGGACTTTCATATCACTGTTGTGGAGTGATCTTGTCTCCATAAGCCTGTGTTTATCTGCTTTGAGGCAGCCAGCTGGAGAGACCCGCGAGGCAGTTATCAGGTGCTGATAATCAGTGTAGAATCAGCATTGGGGTTGCTATGCTCCTCGATTTTATGACTGAGGATATTACTGCAAAACACGTCGCTGTACTTGGACTCATGTTGGATCGGCTTAACTTTAATTTTTTTCACCGTGCGAAGGAGAGGATACGCATGGCGTCTTTGGGTGTTTTTCATCAGTGTACCGTGGATTGTCAAAAGAGTGCTGGATTGGGTAGATCAAACAGCTGATTAGCAATCACGTTTAAATTCTAAAAGCTCTCAGCGTATGTACAGATAAGAGGCTTTGTTTTTTCTTCTCCTTTCTTAATCTTCTGCCTCTTTTTTTTCATTCTGCATCATCTGATGAGTTCTTTTCTCTGCTTTTTTCTGTCTCCCTCACCTCCTTGGGGATCGTCTCTCTCCAGTTTGCGGGGTTGGAGGGGGTGATCACTGCCATGATAGATGAGTTCCCGCACGCCCTGGCTAAGAGACGTGAGCGGTTCGTCTTCGGCCTGGTGTGCGTCTGCTACCTCGGTGCTCTCTCCACACTCACATATGTAAGTTTGTAACCACATAAAAACATCATGCAAACATCATTAATCCATAATTTATCCCACCTGGCTTTCCACAATTTATTTATTCTGATAATCTGCTACAAATAAGAAATATTAATTTAAGACTTAATTTAATGCTCATAATTTCTCACATTCTAAATTTCTATTCAAACATATTATAGACCATAAAGTAGGTCAAACATATCTTAAATGTCCCTGCTTTGTTTTAAGTAATGCGATGGACCACAGTTGACAATTAGCTGAAATCAGATTAAAACAGTCTCTGAGCAGTAATCCTTTCATCTACAACCCTGAACTAAGTTCCCCAATCATTGTCTTAGGCTTTTCAGATGAAGCCTCGCATAAGAGTAGTTTGTAAACAGCTTATCGGGAATGCCTCCCTTCTGTCTTGTCTGCTGTGTCAGGGAGGAGCGTTTGTGGTGAAGCTGTTTGAGGAGTACGCTACAGGCCCCGCAGTCATCACCGTGGTCCTGCTCGAAGTCATCGCTGTTTCCTGGTTCTACGGCAAGTTTGAGCAATGGCGATGGTGGTGATTTGAGACCTTATTGGGAATGACAGCAAAAGTTGTTTGGGGAAGGTTGACACAATTCTGTATTAACGTTTGTTTTTGAGCACAAACTGGGAACTTTGGGTGCTGATTTATTACAATACAGTGACTCTTGGGCTCTTGGTCTATTTTCTCTGTGTAGTTTCAGTCAAAGACACATGAGAGAAAAGAGATAAAGACGCACACTCCTGATACTTTGTAGTGATTGTGCGTGTGTGTGTTTTTGTTTTCCAGGTACTAACCGTTTCTGTAATGACATCCAGCTAATGCTTGGTTTCTACCCGGGTCGTTTCTGGAGGCTCTGCTGGGTGGCCATCTGCCCCTGCTTTCTGCTGGTGAGGCTTGTGTACAGTATTGCTACATACAGATACAGCAGTTGTTTGTTTTTTGTCATATTTATCCTGAGGTTCGATCCTTTTTTTTTCCCATTCCCGTATGCAGTTTATCATCATCAGTTTCCTGGCCTTCCCTCCAGAGGTCAGGTTGTTCGACTACCACTTCCCACCATGGACCACGGTCCTGGGCTACTGCATCGGGGTGTCTTCATTCATCTGTGTGCCTGCTTATATGGTCTACCACTTGCTCAATGCCAAGGGAACATTCAAACAGGTAGAGTATTTCATTTAGTTTCCTTTCCATTCAATGTCAAGTGTTTCTTCTATATGGGTCCATCGTTCTCCTTCTTGCCTATATCCCAATCTGGCCTTATGTTTCCCCTACTCATACCTCTCCAACAACAGGGATTGCCTCTGTTCCTTTCCTCTCCGTGCACCGTCAGGGTCTACCCTCTGCAGTGAACACATGACTGGATCAAAGGCGCCTTCCAGGCCCCATAGATGTTACACACACATGCGTACACGTAGGGCATCACCTGACGACACACACAGCCGCATTCTGCAACGCACGTGTAGGCTGTTACGTTGCCAGATTTGAGGGTATAGGCTAACCTAAATACCAGGCTTCAGTCTCCAACAGCAGTTTAGCATCGGAGCATCCTGCATGACAAACGGTGTAGCCAAATCAGCATCATTGATGAATCTACTCTTTAAAATGTATTCAAGAGACACGTCTGTTTGTTATTTTTTGTGGCTCTCTGAGATGAGAGATCTCCAGTTCTTTCTCCTGTGGGTGTGTATTTGCTCTTTGTAGTATATTTTGTTAGAGTTGACAGAAGGTAGGAAGACATCAAAGAGGCTGGTAGAAAGACATATCTGGCTGTTGACCAATATTGACACGGCTGCCAGCGCACACAATGGCACGGACACACACTGTCAACACAGTGTGTTCCTGTGTGCATGTGAGTGTCAAAGAAGACAGTGTCAGTGTAACTCACGGGGACAAATGAGGCCGAGCGAGGTCAAAATGTCTCTTTGTAGCAAGACTGGGGTTGTGTGTGTTTGTTATATGTGACATCTGTTCCCTCTCTAGTAAACTCAGGTGTGGATACTATTCTTGTCAACTAATGTCAGCTTAATCTCTGTGAAATTGCAACAGGCATTTTCTGCTATTTTTTGACATTTTATGGACCAAAATGATGATTAATGGCATGTTTGAACATTACATGGTCTCATACTGAAACAATGCATAAGCACACTGTAGAAATTTGGTACACCATCAGTCTCTAACAGGTCTAAAGTCAATCAAAACTTCAGTAACATTAGTGGCACAAGAATTGTGGTTTGCTTTGTGGTTTGATCCTTGACAGTTCCAAACAAGTGTTTGTATTGGTTTATTGGACGTTCACTTTCCCCTCTGTTTGTCTCTGTCTCTTTATTCACAGCGTTTGTTAAAAAGCATCACTCCAGAGCCCAGCGGTGACCAACACAGAAACTTCATTGTCACCAATGCAGTCTGACCAAACCCTGACCAAAAGAAGGTGCCACTCTAGCGACATAGAGCGCCCTCTTCTGGACAAACTGCAAAACAACTGGACAAGGGGGCTACCTTTCACCGTCTTTGCCTCTTTTACATAAATCTCCTACACTTGTTTTTAGCTGTCACACACCCAGATCTAGGATTCTTGGTGCAGTCAGGTGGAGCCAGGCTGCAGTAGCTTTATTCAGCTTTGTTTACTCTGGTTCCTTATGCTGGTTACGTTTTGTAGGCGTTCTCTGGTGTTTCACTACCTTCAGCGTCAACATCCTGCTCACAAGTGTCACCTAAGTTATTTAGTGGCCGACCTTTCTTCAGGTTATAACATTTGTAACAAGTATTTTATACAATTATGGAAAGTATGATAGGATCTCTGTTTATGTAGACAATAAACTGGAGATACCACACATTGAAATCAGTTGGAGAAGGCCAGATAGTTACATTTCAATCCTCTCTCAGTCTTTATTGCTGCATTTTCATATTAAGCTGTTAAGTTATGCATTCCAATGTGTAGCAAAATTCAGGTATCTGTTACTGAAGCCAAATATATAATATCTGTTCTGTTCATATTTCTGAAGATGTTTCAATATTGTAGCTGTCGTTATGTTGTGTTGACTGTCGGCCTGTGTTTATTTGGTGGCATCTTGGACGAAGGACGGATTTGCAATGAGTCCCCTACACTGTGAAGCACTGTCTGGTAGTGTGTGTATGTGTGTGTGTGTGTGTGTGTGTGTGTGCGTGAGTGTGTGCGTCTGTACGTGTGCGTGTGCGCGTGTGTGTGTGTGTGCGCACGCATGAAAAAAAGACTGTTAATAATGATAATGTCCAGTGGAAAAAGGAATGACAGAGAGAACAGACCAACCAAGTGTATTCATTCTATAACTGCAATATAACGTGTGTATTTATTCTATAATGTTCAATTGCTGTCATTTTAACCTGCCACACTTCAGTTTGACAAACATCACATGTGACGGTACATGACATAGTGCAGATGGTCTTTGATAAACCACAGTGACATTCTGCACTCTGTTGTCATACTGAGTATCATAACTGTCAGTAATAGAAACCAAATATGGATCAGAGCTATTAACGTTATCAATAGCATAGTCTGGAAATCAGTGTTACTGCTCTTTACTTTCTACCAAAAAAAAGTGTGTGCACATGTGCCTGTGTGTGTGTGTGTGTGTGTGTGTGTGTGTGTGTTTGTGTGCGTGTGTGTTTCTGAGAGTGTATGTAGGAGCTGGAGTTAAAATATGGCGAGTACTGTACATCTACATGTGTATTTACTAGTCAGTCTGGTATTGGTGTAATCTATCCTGTGAATACCTGTCTCCTCTCTCCATGGATGTGTGTGTGTGTGTGTGTTTAGTTGTTGTGTGGGCCTGAGTGCTGTGTGTGTGTGTGTGTGTGTGTGTGTGTGTGTGTGTGTGTGTGTGTGTGTACGCGTATGCCGAGTGGTTGTGCAAAAAGGATTGGACGTGTTCAGACCCTTTATGTGTGCATGCCGTGATGTGTGTATACCGTACTTCAACTGTGTGTGTGTGTGTGTGTGTGTGTGTGTGTGTGTATGTATGTGTGTGTCTGTAATGTGATCTGTTGTCTTGTTAACTGCCAAAACATCTTACGAAGGAAGTAACTTCCTCTTGCCTCTCTCTCTTGTACCTCTCAAGCTTACGTGAGATCTGTGTATGTCAATAAAAGACTGTATTGAGAAGTATACCTGTATAGAATAAAGATATATAAATATATGGGAAATAACAGATAAAATAAAGATATATGGAAATAAATGACCTATCATCTCTTAGTTGATTATTGTCTCAACATACTGTACTTCTCCAGTCTTCTAGAAAACACAAACTTTCATATTAAACATAACAAAATACTTACACTTAAGCAGATGTCCTACAACTTGCTGTAGGTGATGGGACACCTATAAAACATGCATAAGCATACATGCAAGGCCTGAACTGTTGCCCAGCAGCTCATAGCATATAAAATCACCACTAGAGCCATTCAGACTGGATTTTACATAGAGACATCACATACTCAAACCTTTTTTATAAGGATTCCTCAAATGTATTCTCCAAAGAATTGCAGCCAAGACATGCACAAGCAGGATGTCTCACAGCCAAAAAGAAAATCTCCAAATAACCTGCAAACATCTTTAGCATTTCCACACTGACAGTTCTTGTCATGAAGTATCTGCAACAGGTCCACAGTTTGCCAAGTCTTGGCAATCACTGGCTTCTCTTTAAAGGATCAGTCTGATTTCCCCCGTGGCTTAAATGTGTCTATTTCTGTCTTTCATTCTTTGTCTTTTATATATCAAAATAAAACTGAAACTATCAACAACATGGTTAGATGACACAGCATTACGTGATTTGGGTGAACTAATCCTACCTCACTTTGCTCTGCCAACAAGACAGAACCTAGAAACCATGCCACCATGGAAGGGGCTTTAAGGCGGGACAATGGTCCCTTACCCTTACTGACCTATTTTCTACCCCTTTACTAGCAGCACACTTGCCCGACCACATCTATTTTCTAACTTGACCTTGATTTTTACCTTATTTCATTTAGTTTCCTTTACATTCAATGTCAAGTGTGTCTTCTATATGGGTCCATCGTTCTCCTTCTTGCCAATATCCCAACCTGGCCTTTTGTTTCCCCTACTGACGCCTCTCCAACAACAGGGATTGGCTCTGTTCCTTTCTTCTCCATGCACCGTCAGGGTCTACCCTCTGCAGTGAACACATGACTGGATCAAAGGCGCCTTCCAGGCCCCATAGATGTTACACACACATGTGTACACGTAGGGCATCACCTGACGACACACACAGCCACATTCTGCAACGCACGTGTAGGCTGTTACGTTGCCAGATTTGAGGTTATAGGCTAACCTAAAGACCAGGCTTCAGTCTCCAACAGCAGGTTAGATGATGCATGGTTAGATGACACAGCATTTCGTGATTTGGGTGAACTAATCCTACCACACTTTGCTCTGCCAACAAGACAGAACCTAGAAACCATGCCACCATGCAAGGGGCCTTAAGGCGGGGCAATGGTCCCTTACCCTTACTGACCTATTTTCTACCCCTTTACTAGCAGCACACTTGCCCGACCACATCTATTTTCTAACTTGACCTTGATTTTTACCTTAACTACACACATGTAACTATGCATAACTGTTTCTTGTATGAGGCTATTCCAGTGAGAGAAATATAAATATCTGGTAAAACACTGAAAACCACCTCTGTAGTAGTTCCCGCTACAGTAGGTGTCTCCAGGACCACAATTTACAAAGATCACACACACGCACACACAGACTCACAAGCTGACAACAATACCAGCACTTCGAGGCTGATAACAAGCAGATAACAAGCAGAATGAATGATCTGAAATCTACCACAACATGCTTGAATACAACTAGATCAAAGCTTCTAAAACTGTGGCCAACATGTGGCAACAGGATCAGGTTCTTATCCAAGTGGCAATGTAAGTGGGCACTGTGTGGCTCCTTGTGAGGTTGCTCTGTGTGTCACTACCAACACTGTTTGCAGAGAGCAATGACTCTATTAGTCACTCTAATCGACTGCATCATGAGCTGCTCTGTCTATATTATGACTAGACTGAATTTACAGCAGACTGACACATTGGCATGAGGTGAGTATCGTCCTGATCGAAGGCTTGAGCAGGGCCGAAATCATGTGTTGCTCCACCCTTTGTACACACCGGCCAGACCCAACCTGTCATGACAATCATTGTTTTTCTGTCAACCCGAGTGTGTCTGCGTCTGTGTGTGTGGGTGTGTGTGTGTGTGGGACTGTGTCTGTGTCTGTGTGTACACATGTGCGGTTTCACCACTGATTAATCCCACGACTGAAATCTGCAATCAGCAGCTACAGCAAACAGGCTTGTGGTCATGCGCACACACACACACACACACACACACACACACACGCATGCACGCACTCACACACACATACAAACCAGAATGAGGTAAAAGGAAAAGCATGAGCGTTTGATTCAGTATTGCTGAGGGGACGATCTTCAGCTCACCAATCTGAGTAGTAGCCAGATGTGCAGTCATACAATATGTAGGCTACAGTATATCCTGAGGCGGGAGTGAGAAGAAAGTTTTAGAGAAGTGTCTTTATGTGTTTGTAGTTTCCATCACACCAGCACATCTATCTGCCAGGTTAGAACTGAATCTCAGACTGGAAGTTTTTGGGGTTTATTTGCACCTCCCTGAATGTGCACACGGTCATGTGTGCATCTACACGCTTAGCCATGGAGTTTCTCCCATATGTGTGAGTCTTGGTGTATGTGTGTGTGTGTGTATGTGTATGTGTATGTGTATGTGTATGTGTATGTGTGTGTGTGTGTGTGTGTGTGTGTGTGTGTGTGTGTGTGTGTGTGTGTGTGTGTGTGTGTGTGTGTGTGCGCGTGTGTGTGTGTGTGTGTGCGTGCTTTATTGTGGCAATTTCCTCTGAGCTACCTTCCCCTCACTGATGGACATAGCCTGTGTTCTCTGTCTTGCCTTATCGCTGCAGATCTATATTAAACAGCGCTGCGCAGCCAGCGTATCCCTCCACCTTTGCTGTACCTGTCATCTCTGCATCTGCCTAGCTGCCTGGCTGCCAGCCTCTCTCACTATCAGGTGTCTATCAAGACCTTCAGCTCATTTCATCTCTTTCTTCCAGCTCTCATATCTTTGTATTTTTTCTTACCTATATTAATTTGGGCAAGCCAACCTAGACTCTGTTTGTGCATGCATGCACTGTATGTGCCTTATCTCTCTCTCTCTCTCAAATATGTCTATGGTTGCTGTCATTTTTTTAAAAGCCCCTCGTGGGTTTTGTGTTCGCCTTCTGCACTGTGATAAACCTTCATACTTCACTGCAGAAGCTCACTTTGACTTTCCACTTTCCGGAGAGCAGCTGAGTTTGACATATCTTTCAACTCTCTTTCTGTCTGTCTCCCCTCAGTTCTCCATATAAATATGTTTTGACAGAGATCCAGAGGGTCACTCTTTCTTTCTGAGAGAAAAACCCTGGCATTTACCTCTCTAACTCGCTCCATCTGTCCTCTCCCTGTCTCTCCATTTTCCCTCTACCCAGCCGCTCTGCTGATCCTCTGATACTGCCGCTTGCTCTGAAGAACAGGAAATGAAACTCTTTTTTCCCCCTGCGATCTGTCGCTCTCACCCTTTATCACACCGAAACCTTGATTCCAAGCAATGGCTGTCCCTCACTTCCCTAATAAACTCATTTTGCACGAAGGCAGAATACCATCTTATCTCTGCAGAGTAGGTCCTCTTCTCTTTCTGACACTCACTTTCTCTCCCTCGTTTCTCCATTGCTCGCTTCTTCTGCCTTCTTACTTCATATAATTGTTGCCAATATAGACTGCGAGGTCTTCGATCTGTTGTCTCCTCATTACAGGTGAGGAGATGAAAAGATGAGCAGAGAGAGAGAGAAATTATCTTTAATAGTCACTGACATGTATTGGCTTTATTATTCAAGTCATATGCACACATAAAGAGCACAAGAAAACAGCAACACTGAGACTGAGTGGGTATACATATGTGTATGGGTTTTTTTTCATTGTTTTCTATTAGCCTTCAGTTGTTTCCTGCAGACCTTTTGGGGAAATCTATTCAGTTATCTTTCTTGGCTACAGACTGATGAGCAGTATCCACATTTCTTTTCTCACTCAGGATACAGTAAAACCCTGCAAATGGGACAGAGATCAGCTACAGCAGGGATGAAGGTTGATGTTAAAAAAACCTCAGAGACCCAAAGAAGAGGTGATTACTGTCAGTGTTCAAATCTGACGCAAAGATAAAAAGCGACGTCTGTAAAAGAAAGTAGCAGAAATGCTTTATTTGCTGGATAAATGCTTTAACTTTTTCTATACAGTATGGGTGGTTTTGCTTTTCTTTTTTTTTAAGGGGGACTACCTCAAATTCAACTAGAGGCCTTCCTGGCCTTTGTGGAGGGTCAGCATACCAATTTTTTACATTTCTTACGTCCTGACAGGAATTTGTTTTTATTGAATTTAGTATCTATAACAATCATATTGCAGATGCTGTGTGTGTGTGTGTGTGTGTGTGTGTGTGTGTGTGTGTGTGTGTTGTGTGTGTGTGTGCGCGCGCGTGTAACAGTTACTTGTTCTCACATGCAACTGTTACACTGTGTGCAAAATGTGCATGCCGACTCACTGGTGTGATTAACGGGGACAGCTAATAGGAACAGAGCCCTCGTTAACAATATTACCATCACCTGTGCTCTTCTTGCTATGACAAGTCAAAATGTCTGCCAGAATTGTCCCATTGTTATGCAAATGCTTTCTTCTGGGCGGTGGAAAGTGGGTTAAACTAAGATAATATATCTGCTACAAAAATGTAACCATCTGGTAACATTGGCTAGCATTCGACAACTACTTTTAGAATTCTGTTTTATGAACTGCTAACAAGTAAAAAAGTGTGCATCCCACAGAACCTCTCAACAGGGACAGAGCACGGTGAGCACAGCTGCAGCTAGTCCTAGTCCTAGTCTGTTATTTTAATTCCCTGTCATCCCTGTCTTTAATGAGGCTGATGATTTTTGTCTTAGAATTTCTGCCGGTGGAAAACAAATTGAGGTGTGCGGGAAGTCTGCAGTGTAGAGAGTAAATAAGAAGGGATCCAGAACTGCAATATCACTAAATAATAATAATACCGTGACTAAATAAGTAAATGAAGGCGATTCATACAATTTGGTAATTTATTATTTTTATTTGATTACGGTCAGAGGGTCAGAGGATGCTGGAAGACAGGAAACGATTCCCAGCACGTATGGCTATCCTTAGGAAAGTGGTTGTTTTATAAAATAAAGTAAAGTATGCTGCCTTGCACTGTAAGTTCTTCTGTACATATGTATGTATATGTATGTGCATATGTATATCTGTCCTAGCTTAAAGGGCATATTTCATTCATATATTCCTATAAGAACACCTTGCCTGATTTATGAAACACAGCTACAGATCTTGCCATATAAAAAACTATTTAATGGGACAGACGTTTCAAAAGAATTACAGATGCAGAAAAAAAACAACCAGAAAACATAATCAATTAAATAAGATTTGAACATCATGTGTGTAATAATGACCAGCATCTTCCATGCATTTAAGAGCATTTTAAATCAAGACCCCAGTCTCCAGCGTTAGCTGATTTTTAACAGGGTCATATCCCCCCCTGTTGGTTCGAAGGAGTACCTTGTCATTAGAATCAGAGTAGCTGGTTTTGACTACAGCTGACCACTGGGGGGACTGGAGCTCCATGGAGAGGGGGAGAGTGAGGGTGTGGACCATCGATTCACACTAATCTGGTGTCTTTGGTAAAAACTAGCACAGGAGGAAAAAAAATGATTAAACAGATGTATCGCTGAATAGTGAAGCATGTGAATTGAGTGAATGAATTACAGACTTGTTGTACATTTGAAGACTTCTTTGTCATTGCGCCTCTATTTGATAATTACTCACATTACACTGAAGAAGGCATATTAAATCAACTAATTGCTTTATCTCCACACTCTACCACAACCATAAAATGACGTGTCACACACACACACACACACACACACACACACACACACACACACACACACACACACACACACACACACACACACACACACACACACACACACAACTGCTCTGTGATGCAATCTCTTGTGGGTTGCAGAGCTTTAATTACAAGTAGGATTGTATTTAGTACCGCTGTCTCTGTGTTGACTAAGTCCCTGAAGAAGAATCATCCTCCACTCCTAATCCTAATCGTGTTTGAGCCCATACACACTCACTTTCTCAGTCCCTCCCTGCCTGTCGTGGTTACTTTTCTGCAGAGGATCTGTCTTTTCTCTCTTCCCCCTTAACCCTCTCCACGACCCTCTTATCAGCTGCTCTTTTGTCATCCCCCCTGTTCTGATAAATGTGAGCTCTCTACCTACTGCTGAAATGTTATGCACACACATGCACATAAATACAGTTTGTCTCCACTTAAGTAAAGCCTGGATATCACCCCACAATCGAAAACAAATAGAGGTAGATTCGTATGCACAGCTGCATGCTCATACATAATCCGCCTGCATATGGTGTAATCGGCTACACCCAAACCGCAGGGGGTTTGGGGGTCATCAATCATCCTGTCGCTCCTTTATTTGCAATCATTTATAGCATGTGCTTTCTTTAATTTTTTTATTTTATCTGTCCCTCCTCCCTCCATCTTCCACCCTTTTGCAAGTGCAATGCAATCATTGTTTTTCTCTCTACACCACCTAAGTACCCCCATAATCAGTGTTGATTTTGTTTCGTATCACTCTGTTGCTTATTGGATGTTCAATAAAAAGGAAATAGGGCGAAATGGATGGAGGAGGGGAAGGAACCCATTGAGAAGGACAGGGAGAGGAGAAGGAGGAGGCAATGACCCAGATAATGCAATGAAGTGAATCAAAATGAGCCTCCTATCCTCGTGTAGACCCTGAGCTTAACACCCATCCACACCTTCCTCTGTCCCCAGCACTCACAACATTTGCTCTTCCAATAAAACGCTGTGACCGTGCAAAGTCAGGCGAAAGGTATTTGCTGTTTTTCTGTGGCAACACTAAATCACGATACCCAAGGCTCAAGATATGGGCTGTGTCGAGGTGCTGTATATCTCCCCCCATCTTTCACCTCATGAACCTCTTCTGACTTTCACCATCATCCACACACACACACACACACACACACACACACACACCATCCCCCTGCTTTCACAACCCCACCCTACAAATCCCATCTCCCAGGAGACGTTTGTAGATGAAAAACATGGAAGCACAGAGATGTTTCTAAGGTCAAGTCTTCTCCTGCGCCACATCCTGTAGGGATAGAAAAAAACACACTGATGCATTATTTATGATGCTGTCACCTATCTAATACCTCAGTCCACACACACACACACACACACACACTCACACACACACACACGCACACACACACACACACACACACACACACACACACACACACACGCACACACACACACACACACACACACACTACAGCTTGAGTTCTAGTTTAGCATTGATCCGTATTATTCTCAGTTTAATTGATCAATTGTATAGTAACCTTTGCATGAATGGGAGCGTGCCTGCAAACCCGTTTGACAGCTGGTCGCTATGGCGCATGCGCCCGACCCAAGGCAGCTTTGTGTTAAGCTACACGACAAAACATTATGGAAAGCTGTGACTTGTATTTGTCAAAATAAAAGCATACAATTGCAATTTTACAAGACAACGTGAATTATAAACTCAGAGGAGGCCTATACATTAAACGAAAAATAGATAGCTTATAATAATGTGGGCGCCATGTAAGTACTAATTGAAATATTAACTCTCAAATAGATTGTTTAACAATGTATCAACAAGGGGCCTATGACCCCCAGGGTGTCCTCAGAGTTACTGCAGGGGGTCTGCAAAATTGTTAATGGGTAATTAATTGGTAATCAAAAATATGTCAGAAAATATACATTAGTTAGTTAGCACTATCGCCTTACAGCCAGAGGGTCCCGGCCGGGGTCCTTCCCTGTGTGGAGATGATGGATGATGGAAATTTGATGATAGGCAGGGTTAGCCACTTAGGTAACTGAACGGAAGGATTCAACGTGCTTTCCAAATGCATGTTTTGACATGAACATATGTATAAATATATGAATATGTTAATAATGATCATTGCAATATCTTAGTATTTCATGCACCATAATAAGGCCCACATTTAATATGCGACTCAGTTTAATACAATATTTGTAGTAGGGGGTCCCTGCTTTGTCTCTCTTTCAGCTAAGGGGGTCCTTGGCCTAAAAAAAAACGTTGGAGACCCCTGTGTTAGGTCATTCACCACTTCCTGAATTCGAACTTTTATTTTGAAAAGGTAAAGACCGGATATGCGTACTGATTCTGTGACGCTTGCCACTACAGGGGCAACTAAGCAACGAGCAGAGAAATAACACCGGGAACCCAGCATACTGTAACAGTCCCTGTCCAAAATAATGTGCGGTATCCCGGTGCTTCACTCTCCGAGGTGACCGAGGTCTGAGCAGCAGCAGTCGGCATGGCGCTGGTCACCGTGCAGCGGTCGCCGACACCGAGCACCACCTCCAGCCCCTCTGTGTCTGTAAGTACCCGTGAACTGGTTTGACATTTTGGCTCAGTTTCGCTGGTCTGTCACGGCGAGACTTAACGTTAGCCCAGCTTTCACTGCTCTGCATATATGGGTGGCTAACTTTAGCTGTTAGCATCTCACTGAAACCTTAAAAGTAACAGTCCTGCAGAGGGATACACGTTTGTCTTTCAAGTTATTTAGCTCTGTGCAAAAGAAACTGGCTCAGTTTCATACTAAAGGTGTCACGTTTTGACAAAATAACTCTTAACATAGCTGGATAATTTTAGCACTTAGAGCTCATTTGCTCACTCATTTCCCCCCATGGAAAGTCATTTCAGAGGACCTAACTAACGAGACTAACTACAACGTATTCTAATAGGAACTTCAATTTGCAGTGAAATTAATTATTGTTCAGGTTTCTTATGTGATAATACCGGAATTAGGAATGCACGATATTGGATTTTTCGCAGATATCCGATATGCCGATATTTTACAGCTCAATTGGCCAATAACCGATACCTATACCCTCCCCATTTACACACTCTTTATTGCAGGGATCATCAAGTCTCTTCTGTATGGAATTAACACATTGTCATTATGCATACTCTAGTCGTGTTGGCCCACCGGCAAATGGATTGTAAATGGACTTGTACTTAAAAAGCGCCTTTTCTAGTCTTCTGACTACTCATGGCGCTTTACACAAGATGTCACATTCACCCATTCACATTGATGGCAGTGCACACCTACATACCATCCAATCTAATCTACCTATTCACACCACATTCACACGTCCATGCACAGCAATTTTTGGGTTCAGTGCCTTGCCCAAGGACACTTCAGCATGCGGACCAGAGGAGCCGGGGGTTGAACCGCCTATCTCTGGAATGGAGGACGACCAACCACAGCCGCCCCTCTTATGCAGACATACAATAAAAATCTTAAAATTATGAACTAATCATTCCTTGTTCAAAATAATAAAAATATTTAAACTTACATAATGTAAAACATGCCATATTCATTTATGACAATGGCTTTCTTGACGTAGATGACATGAAGTGCTGCACACATAATCCCCCATGACGTCAGGCATTTAATCTGATTTAATCAAGGAAGCAGCAGTCTATTTATCGGTGTATTATATTGTCGTGTTATCCGATATTCGATGGTTAATTTTTAAGTCAATATCGGCCGATACTGATATCTTGCCGATATTATCGTGCATCCCTACCTGGAATATACTGCCCTGTGCGCCTTTGTCCGAATCAGCAATCATGTCAGCACCACATCCATTGAATGGAGAGGCTTTTGTGTGGAAAGCAGGTTAGTGTGACAGACCTGTCAGACCCTGTTGGGCGTAGTGGGAAAGACCCCTTATCCCCTCTGACACTTTGAGACTTCTCATTATTGGCTTACAGGCTCCTGACACAGACCCAGGCAGGCTGATGGTGTGGCTGCCATAGATCAGACCTACGATAAATTGGCCATTGTCAGAGTGCTCCCTTTAAAGATGTGTTTCGTGGTTGAAGATCCTGTCCTCTGGTTAACACAACTTAACAGAAGTTCATCCACATGCAGCTCGATATAACATCAGTGTTTTGCAGACTGTGTTCCAGGTATCAAGGCCAGTTTGATGGGCAATCACATGGGACAGCTATGAAAATCATGGAGAATGGATTAAGAAAATCCCCAGCAGAGAGATGGTCAAAAAAATATATAATCATATAACGCCTGGAAGATGTTTTGGAACTATGCTGATGGCGTGGTAATTTGAGAAAAACAACATGAATTATTGACATAGCCTAAAAACATCATTAGGACTGCACATGTCACTGGAGGAAACTGCAATTCAATTCTTATTATTAGACTATGTTTTTTTGAGACATTTGGACACATGTCCATTAAAATCTTGTATGAGCCGGATCAAAGAAAAGGCAAACACAAATTATGATTTAAGCTGAGTGTATAATTCTGAGACCCAGCAGTGAGTGTTTGTAGCTTTGAGGCAGTGAAAGGATCCCAGGCTGAGGTTACCAGCTGCTTGTCATGAGACCCATTTCTGATGGGAAACAGCCATGTGAGCTCTCTTGTGAGATGTCTGATGCTGAAAGAGTGGATAGGGGGCTTGGAGAGGGAAAGCGACAGCAGAACAGAGCAGTGTATGTAGGAAAGATCTGGGAATGAGCTCCGAAAAAGAGAGATGAACACTCATGAGAGGCACAGCTGGAATACCATTGCCACTTCAGCATATCTGTGATGGGCTTTTCCCCGCATGCTGCCTTGTAAACCTTCTATCAGGGCTTTGGCAAATTAAAGGCAGGTTTCATATAATTGACCCACCAATTAATACAGCTGTCATTTTGCCTTCAGCACAGTGAGGAATAGCCACCACACAGCGGTAGTGTAATCTGCCTAGCAGCACACCAAATCCCCTGTTCTCATTGGCTGTAAGACCACTCCCTACACATCTGTGCAGTGGCACGGTAGCCATGGGGATCAGCCTGTACATTTTTTCCCAGCCATGGCCAGGCTTATTATGGTATGTTGTTATCACATATTGGAAGCACAGTGCGTGCGTGCGTGCGTGCGTGCGTGCGTGCGTGTGTGTGTGTGTGTGTGCGTGCATGCGTGTGTGCGTGCGTGCGTGCGTGTGTGTGTGTGTGTTTTGTAGTGGCATAATGGTATCACATTTGCCTTTGAAATCTGCTGAGCTAAAGCATTTTGTAAGGTGCGTGTGTGCGTGAAGTGAGTCCATGCATGCACTCCTATTTCTCTTGTGTCACCATATTTTGCCTTGAAGGCTGGCTGTTAGGCTGCTGATGCAGAGAGCATCATTCTGCCAGCTGCCTCTCCAGGCCTAATCACATCTTTGGAAGAGGACACAGGAATAGATGAAAACTACTTCTCAGGCTTCTGCACCTCCTGACCTCTCTACCTAATCTTCCTCTTCCATCATCATGTGTCATCATTCATCAGCACCAGCATGACCATCTTCATTATTGTTCAGTGTTCCATGTTTGTGCATATTCCTGTGTAGCTTCATACTCATACTCAGAGTGTGTGCATGTGTATGTATGTATGTGTGTGTGTGTGTGTGTGTGTGTGTGTGTGTGTGATGTGTGCGTGCGTGCGTGTGTGCGTGTGCGTGTGTTAGCCAGGATTGACAGATTGATGCCAAAGAGAAAGTTCCCTGAGTTTTGTGAGGGATTACCGAAACATGCTGGGATTAAAATTGTGTGTGTGTTTGTGTGGTGAACTGTTCTGGTTGCAGCGATGGGGGAGGATGATTGCATTTTGGAAAAAGGGAGGGCCTGGACACTCAATCTGTTTCAACCTTATCTCTGGTCTCAGTTAAAATATCCCGCTGACCCTGCCTTGTAACTGAAGTCACAGATGAGAGGCTTGACTCAGCCGCTCCTAGCCGCCAGACAATCCAACACTCTTTTAATGCAAGGTTAATTGAGTCTGACTCAGCGTGTGATGCAGATAGCGTCCCAAGTCTCTTTGGTCAATGCAATAAAGTGTGTCCTTTTCTAAAATGTTAGCTGCAAGTCCAGAACTGATATGAAGTGACACAGGTATTGAATATTCACTTCTATGTTTTGTTCTAACTTTCTGTCTGTCTCTCTAGGAGTCGGGCAGTGGTGAGGATGACCGACGCTCCCATCCCAGGAGGTGAGACCACTTCCTGTTTGGTCATACTCTGTCTCCAGTTCCCTGTAATAACTCTGTTGGTTCACACACGGCCATTCAATAGCATCACTAGAAACTGGCAGTTCAAATTTAGGCCACTAGGGGGAAACAGCACATCAGATTTACAGTGTTTCTTCAATTACTGAGCCACATTTCCTTTAAGCTGTTGCATTGAAAAAGGCCAACATATGTGTCAGAATAAAAGCAGTTTATTGTCTTTGCTTCAACCAAGACTGTACAAATAAAAGGAATTGTGTTCACTGAAAGTCAGTAGCATCTATTGAAACTCCTGTCATACTAACACAGGGGTTTACAAAAGGTATTCACCAGATTTACATTGTCATTTAGTACCTTTTCTACTTGTTATCCTGTCCATAAGCACCTTACAACACTTAGTTTCAAGAAGAAAATACAAGAATGTGAGAGCGATTAAAGCTTTGTTTAGTAAAGACAAATGTCTCAATACAGCTAATTCATGTAATTTAGGTACTAGTGTATACATTTTTGTGTGTTGTCCTTGAAATACACAGTAATTCATATATTTGAGGATTGTCTCCCTCGGCATAAACCATTGTGGTAACACTGTTTTTTTTTAGTTTTACATGCTGCAAACAGATCATGCCTTTGTAAACACTTTTGTCAATATTTGGTCAGTCCACTGATGTCATAGGCTGGGTTCATTTTCATAATTCTACCTGGTGGTTGTGGTGGAGTAGATGATTTGCTTATGATGTGTGTATCATAAAAGACATTGACGTCACCATTGTTATTGTCCTTTGTTTAGATCACTCAGGTGGCTTTGTCATCGTGCTGTATCCTGGGCCAAGGCCCTTTACATAATTTGAATGAAACTCAGAGGCTTCACACAGGACAAGCTGAGAACATTTGTTTTCTGGTTTTGTGAGTGTTTGACTTAGTTTATGCCTATAAACACTTACTTTTAAACATGGAAACGCTGAAAGCTCACACAGAGTCTCCTATCACTTTAAATGTTATCCGTACATTACAGCAGGGGTGCCCAATCCTGCTCCTGGAGAGCTACTGCCCTGCACGTTTTAGGTTTCACCCTACTTGCAAAAAACATGCAGGGCAGTAGCCCTCCAGGAGCAGGATCGGGCACCCGTGCATTACAGTCTGTCTGTGGAGACGGTAGAACACAATCATTAAACAGGGAGTGGAACATCAAAGTCTATACAGCTTTCCCTTCGTTAATGGACTTTGTACGGGACTTTTGTGGACTACCCTAAGCTTTGAAGTGCAATCCAAACAGTCTAGCTTTGTCATTTCATTTTTTTTGGGTCTAGCTTTTAATTAATGTTGTCAGTAATTAATCTTAATCTACCTTTTGATTACTGTCTGCACTGTTAAATATAGAAGATGATGATACACTGCAGTAAAATATGAAAGCTGTTCTCCCACTGGGTTCAGCTGAGCCTAAGATTGACTGGACTGTTCATACCTTGCTCTGTGAGGCCAGTGCAGACTGAAGGACTGGTATGAGTGAAATGTTGCCGTCCTGTCAGGAGACTGTGTAAATCAGATAAAGGGTAAAACTGAATGTTTGGCATGAATAATGAGTTGTTTTTCAGAAACCCCACTCATAACAAGAGAGATAATAGATGATAACAGATAATGACAGACACTTGCAAGACCCTTAAACCTACCAGTCTGCAACAGTGCTGTCTCAGAACGTTGTTTCTACAAAGCGTGGCAGCGGTCCACTTTGTCAGAAGGGGATTTAACTTCTTTATTGAGTCATTTTCTTTATTTCCTGGCTTTTGTCCAAGATAACACTTGGAGAGTCCTGGACTATGTCACACTACATGAGCCCATTGAGCAACCAGTCTGGCAAAATCAAATGCATCTGAAAAAAAAGGTGGTCAGGCTCCCACTGGTCTAGGGTCATGAGGAGGGTCAAAGTCTCCAGTCCTGAGCTCATTCACACAGAAGGATATCGTATGGCTAACAAAGCCATAATATCATTGAGCCCATTGATAGCAGCATCTTGAACCGATTGCGTCTACAAATGAGTCACAATATAGAACATATTTCTCGAGTTAAAACAAAAGTGGAACACACTACAAAAATATTTTATGCCATGTCACACATATGTGAAAATTGAAACTGGATGATATCACCCCTGCAAGCCTTTAACACACCCCAATATTGCCAGGAAGGACATGTGGTCCCAATTATCTGTTAGGTAATACTACAAAGCAGCAGCAGCTGGTGAAGTCATACCCACGGATGTACACACACACACACACACACACACACACATATATAGCCCATTCCCCACACGCCTAACATCATTATCGTCCTGTTTTACCATTTACATAGCTCGCCATTTGCTCAGCATTAGTGCAAATCTACACACACACACACACACACCAACAGACATGCAGGGTGCAGCCAAGGGCCTTACTGAATGACCCCTAATGCTTGTTACATAAGAGCTGAGGTCCAATTAACTCCCCACCCTACATATGGATTCAAGTAGCAGCATGGGCCAATGTGTAGGAGCCAGAGAGACTGAGGGGAACTTTGGATTTTGCAGTGCAGTAAAATTTTTACTCAGTCCTGATTTCTCGCTCTCCTCCTGAGTCTTTCTCTCTTTCATACAGATATACACAAACAGCTTCCTGTACCCCCTGCACCACACCAATGAAGTATAACATTACTGCAGTGCAATAATGAATCTCTGCCACACACTGTTGCTCAGGACTGACACTTGCTGTCAAGGACATTGTCAAAGGACCTTTTATTTCTATCGAAACTAACATTTAAAGTTTTGGTTCTCTACCATATCAGTCTGAAAATGGTTGTTCAACTTTGTTCTGGTTTGGCTGCTGAACAGAATAGGGGCTTCGTGTCCTCCTTGTGACAGCAGGGATATCATGTGACTGTGGCATGGCTGTCAATGGTTAAAGCATCAAAAGATTGAAACATATGCTGTTAAACATCAGTATTGTTGGGATGACTCACTTGAAATGTCTTTGCTTTCAGTTATTTTTTTTCTTTGTTTGGTTTGCAGTGTGCCTGTATGAAGAAACACCACTGCTACCTTATTTCGAGGTGCGTCAGTGTATTGTATTTGCTGTGGTCATGACTTGGCTATGGATGAGAAAAGCCTGTGAGAAGAAAGAGGGGCAGTGTTTAACTGTTCTCTTTCTGACCTCGTCTGTCCATTGTCTCCCTGCCGTAGAGCATTTCCTGTCACAGAATGCAGTTCAGGTCATGGGAGTGTCTGATCTGATCTTGAGGTCTCTTTTATCGTGTGTGTTGTTTGTTTGGGATAATGATAAAAAAGTTAGTTATTATTTTATTGGCTTTTATTCCAGTCACTGAGTTTCTTCCTGTGCTGTTACATATGCATGTTATTGACACGTGCATCACCTCTGAACCACATGCACACGGAATTTAATGAGTCTGCTATTAGAAGAACAAGTACTGCAAGGTACAGTAATGAACACCAAGCCACAGAACACCATCTGTGTTTGAGCACCATCTCCACATGTGGAGACATGCCTCTTTAAGTTTATAGGGTGTTCCTCTGTCATTTACACTCAACACTGGACACCACACCTGTATCCTGTCTTCCTACAGTTAAACACAGACATAACACACTCCCTGTCCTATATTAGCGACTACAGTACATGGGTATAGAGTATATGAGTTCCCCACCGCTGAAAAGAGAGAGAGATTGTGTATACGACACAAATATTACACAGTATAGTAATGCACAAAAATGTTATATGGTCAAATGAAGTTAAAGTTGTCATAATTCACCACGGTGGTGAAGTGGTTAGCACTGTCGCCTCACAGCAAGAAGGTTCCAGGTTTGCGCCCCGGCTGGGGCCTTTCTGTGTGGAGTTTGCATGTTCTCCCCGTGTCTGTGTGGGTTTTCTCCGGGTTCTCCGGTTTCCTCCCACAATCCAAAAAGACATGCACGTGTTCGGTTCAATGATGACTCTAAATTGCCCGTAGGTGTGTATGGTTGTCTGTCTCTGTTCGTCTCTATGTGCCCTGCGATAGACTGGCGTCCTGTCCAGGGTGTACCCCGCCTCACCCCCGATGTCAGCTAGGATCGGCTCCAGCCCCCCGTGACCCCGACAGGGACAAGCGGTTGTAGATGAATGAATAGATGAATGAATAATTCACCACAAAAAATGGCACTGCACGGAATATCTATTTTCAAAATGCAACAAGTGTGTCTCATAGCACCATACTACCAACACAAATATGTACCTTTTCAAAGTATTTGACCCAGCATTGGAAAGATAACTTCTATAGTGAGTCAAAAACTTAAAGATATTTTCAGCTACTGCTTCCTAGCTGCTGTACAGTACATGCCTGGTGATGTTTGGTTTGTACACAGACTACTTCAGCGAACAGGTTCGTCTTTGTCCGTCTTATCTGGCTGTTAAGAGTGCTCCCTGTTTCTCCAAGGTTAAGTGCTCCTGAGTAGTGCGCAAACATTTGAACTGAAGGCGTTTCCGTTTGCTTTGCTTTTGTTTTCACTCTTGAAACTTATTTTTATGTTTATGGTGTTATGGTGTTTTTAGCCACAGATACAACTCCGCCACACTCCTTTACATTCAGTGTGACGGGGATCTTAAGATGAAAGATGTTTTTTTTGGGCTAACAGTAGCCCATCTACAGCTCAGCATCTGGTAAACAGATGGCTTTATACACTGACCAAGGAGGTAGCAGGATACTAGGGCTCTCACACACACACACACACACACACACACACACACACACACACACACACACACACACACACACACACACACACACACACACACACACACACACACACACACACACACACACACACACACACACACACACACACACGGAAATATACTTAACTCTGTAACTGCACATTTGACCTGCATGTTCTGCCAATTCTCAATAAGGCATGTAGCGGAAGACTTTTGTGCAAGTTGTCCAGGTCTCAGCTTAACACCACCATAACAAACTCTCATGTTACCAGCCCACAGACAAATGAGTTCCCACCGAGTGCCGGTAAATTTGACAACACTAAACAGAACCACATGACAAGGGCACTAGAGCCACTGTGTGTAAGTGTGTGTGGATTTTGTGGTCACAGTTGTCTTGTGACGGAAGAGTTGTTGATACTGTAGGAAGGGGAGACAGAGTAAAGCTTAGTGCGGCGGGAGTGGTGCAGGTGTGTTTATTTCATATGTGATGTAATCAGTTTAGCTGGGGGGCAGAACATGGTTGGGGACATAGTTTATGACATCCCTCAGGGCTGATCTCATCTGTTATCGATATTGAATAGGAAATGTTTCCCAAACATCTATTAGAAACATATAAACTACAATAGCATTGTATAAAGTATAATGTGTAAATATCTGTCTTATGTCTAATATCTTGGCTGCATGCACTGGGGGTGTTGACAGCCACTGTGAATTAGGTTGGAATGAGAGTTGGTACCTTCAAGTCTGAGGCCCTGGTTCTCAGCTGGAAGTCTGTGGATTGCTCTCTCTGAGGTGGGAGTGAGTTATCAGCCCAAGCGAAAGATTTCAAAAATCTCAGGATCTTGTTCTTTAGTGACGGTAAAATGGAGTGTGAGATGGACAGGAAGTTGGTGTGTTGTCAGCAGTGATGCAGTCCTTGACTGTTGTGGTGAAGAGGGAGCTGAGCTTGAAGGCAAAGCTCTTGACGTACCACTCCATCTATGTTCTGACCACCACATTTATGAAAGATGTGAAAAATGTATTTCAGTTCAAAGTCAGAATTCTGACTTTAAAGTCTAAAACCACTAACAGCAAAGACAAAGAAAAACACAACAATACAGGAATGTCTGGCAAGGCTCTGCAGGGATTTTTACATTTCACAGAAGTGTAGTTACAAATCAGAAGAATTTTGTTTACAGAATTCTGACAATTTTAATCTAAGAATTTTGACTTTATTTTCAGAGTTCTGACTTTACCTCAGAATTCAAATGTTTCACATGTGGCTCTAATCCTCATCCATACACATTGGGTACAGTGCATGTGAATTTGTTGAGATGCAATAACTAGAAATGATTACTCTGATCCATCCTTACTCTAGCCCTTCATATACTATGGTAAGTCCGACCAGATCAGTGATCATATACAGTAGCAAGTTTCCCCACAGCTCAGGGGATGTTCATAGACTTAGAACAAAAGCGTAATGTGCAGAATACAGTGAACAACAACAAGCTGCAAGGTTTGTGAAGACTGAGCCAAAGATGTGTTGTATAACAGTATTCGCCAATGGTGCCCTATTTGTCAGCCAAACTGATACCTGTTCTGCTCTGGATATCAGCCTCACACATCAAGCATGCCTTCCATAAACATAAACATAAACATAATAGTAATAAAGCTTAGCTACACTGCGTAGAGTTCATTTGCCTCATATGTTTCAGTTTTGTTCGTAGGCTCTTGGCACAAGCTGGCGTGAATATGATGAGAGGGCCGTGTTTTTCAAAGTGTGGTGCGCTTACATACACCACCATGCCAGCAGAATATAAAACATTTAATAGGCCATAAAATGAAGCAAAACATTATGTTTATCTCACAGCATGCAGCATGTCATGTTGATGCTTGTCCTCACAGTTCACCTTAATGTGAAAGGTCGTTTCTCCCCCAGACTTTCTTGACAAGACTGACTCCGGTATAGCTCCGATTTTCCCAGATACTACAGGCAAGCTGCCAGAGCGACTCAGTCTGTATAACTTCAGCCCATTTTTTCATTTGTTCTTTCTCCTTATGTAACTCAACCACAAGGTCTGTGAGTAGGGAGAGAAGGGTGGAGATGGGACAAGTGAAGTCTCCTCAGTGATCTCACTACCAAATCAAAATCTCATGTGCTTTAATTGGCTCTATTTTATTAGTGTCCCCTATTGACCCTGTTGTACCAGGACTCTCTGTACACTCAATTAGCTGTTGGACGGCAGTCGATTCTAACAGTGTTATCATATTATTAAGATAATTAAAACCTATTACTTTCTAGTCTGAGCCACAGAAGCCTATTATATAATCCATCTTGGATGGGCAACCATGTGCAATGCAGTACCAAGACTGTGCAGCTTTTAAAGAAAACCCTACAGGCTGTGAATTTTTGATAAGAAAACCCTTGATAAGAAAGAGGAGGAGAAGGAGACCTAAACAGTCTAACCACCTGCGGGACTGGGTACATGTACGTGCGTGCGTGGTGCACGGTTCCCAGCACTTTGTATACAAACTGCTCTGCTCCAGCAAGTGTCGATGGGGCAGAAGGGCTGGTGTTGTGGGCGGTCGTACTTCCCCGTTGTCCTCATTGGCTCCCCGCTTTCCCAAAAGCATGCCTCCCAACTCCTCCCTCCTATGACTTCTCTAGTGAGAGTTTGACCGAAGTCATATGTCTCAGTACTGTACATGGTACAGGATAGTGTCTGCTGTAACGGGGATGAATAATATTTACACAATGGTACGGACACGTCTTCATTTTGGGACTCGCTTCTGGTTTGCTGTGGGATCCTGAACAGCCAGACGTCACTGTCGGGAGCAGGAGCCAAATGTACTAAATCTAAAAAACACCATTTGGAAACAGGTGCAACATTTCGCGGAATATTTCGTGGGATATTTCGTCATTTCCTACCGTATTGCAACCACCAACACCCGAGGAAGTCGGTGTATTAAAATGTCAGCGCACATGGCCGTGGGAGAGGAGTAAAAGTTTTTCTCTCGGACCAGCAACACCTGACACCCTCCTCCCCTCTGACCGCGCTCCCCTCCGCCGGCATGACCCTCGGCGCGGTGTCCGAATCCGACAGCTCGTCGGCGGTCAGCTTCTGCTCCTGCTGCGGGGCCAAGATGGTGCCATGCTTCAGCGACGACACGGTGGTGTCAACAAATCACATCAACCAGCTGTAAGTTTTAATACTGGTAGATTCGCTTTGTGTTATATAATTATGTATACTTCCAGTGACAGGCCAACTAGGTCTCCATTCAAACTGAAGACAATTACAGCATGGGATTAAACATGAGCACAACTTAACTGTCAAGAGAGGAGATCAACTTTAACCTTACTGTCTGTATTTTAAATTGAAATGTTCTATTGTGGATAGTCAGACATGTGGATGTTTCCCATTGAGTCTACATATTCGGAAATCCTTAGTAGTCCAATAAGGTGCCAATCTGACATTGCAACACTATGAGTAAGCCCGAGCATGTGTAAAAAGTTTTGCAACATCAGTGTTGAATGTATTTCCCGTTGACGTAGCAGCATCTTACTCATGTCCTTTGAGATCTTACCAAGACTTCATGACTCTGCATGTAGTGTGAATCATCCTACCTGTTGCACAGGTCCAGACACTTAATAGAGACAAGCATACGTCACCTGGTGCCATATCAAGAGTATTTGTGGGGCATTTTTGTCCCGCCCTTTTTGTTTGTCCAAGGTTGGGACATTGTTTGTTTGAACTTGTGAGTGCTCGGTGTGATGGCGATAGTTGTTATTAAGTCGCAGTTAAAACCCTTTTTTCGGAAGAAGTTTTAAATAAACCTTCGGGGAAAATAACTTAAACAAGCCCTGAGAAAGATGTTAAGAATTTCCATATTTTTGTAGAAAATGTGAACGGTGAACCAAACTAAAGCTAATGTCTCCGACTCATCATAACATATTGTTAAGTGTTACAAAAGATATTTTTCATGCTGTGTTAAAAAATTTCACCTCACTATATCGTGCATGGGATAACCACTGTTCCTGTTTTGCATCTGTTGTGGAGTCAAAAAACCAAAAACTATTGTGTCTTGGTTCATAACGTCATCTGAGGGTGTCTGGCATCATCTGGATCCCTGCTGCTACCCGAGTTGAAATCGATCAGGGCTCTGCTATGCAGGAGAGTCCCAACACTAATAACATTTCTCAACTACATCCCACAGATTTTGCATATTTTCGTAGAATTTCGTGACTTTGGGACGATTTTTTTAATCGTCCCTCAAAAAAAATTGTTCGCTTTTGTGTGAACACACCATCACACATAGACCCACATCCACTTAGCAAGCATTTTCTGATCTAAAACACAAAGCCTCTCCAATTACTTTTATCCCTGTGTTCCAGTAACCTGGCATCATCAGACTAATTCACAAATGCGTATTAGTCTGGAACCTTTCAGAGGGTTGTCATCATCAGTGTAGACCAAAATGCCTATGGATGCAATTCTATAGACCCTCAACCAATCAGCGCAATTGAACAACGAGTGCTGAGTGGAGAAATAAGCATTACAGTAACATAATCTTAATTCATAGTTTGATCCGAGCTTAGTGAGCCTGGTACCTTGTGCTGGACGGACCTGCAGACTGGACAGCGACGCTCCTCTGTCAGTCAGCGTCTTAAACCCGCCCCACCATGAGATAGACGGTTGTTATTGGCCCATCGGACCTCAAGCTGCTGAAAATCTGTCTGAATGGGAAAGGGGCCAGATGTACCTGCCAGAGCAAATGAAACATGAGCTTGACCGATTTGTCTGGTTCCCAGGCTAGTTTTCCTCATGACAGTTGACTAAATATAAATATTATATAAGGTTCTTTATTAATACTTCTGCGGAGAGTGTCTCTGCTGGGATGTAATGGAGTTACCATTAAAGTATCTTACACTGATCTTATCTGTGATCTTCGGTGTCAGCAGACATCAAGGCAAAGTGAAGTAAAGGTTTTCTTTTTGCTTGTGAGCTTTAGAAGGATTTAGTTGACTTGTACACGCAGTCGAGACAAGTTTGCCCTTCAGGACAGATCAAAGGCTATAGTCTGTTGCAGTGTTTCCAAACTCTCATGTGGAGCCGGCTCAGATAAGCTTAGCAAATTTGAAGGAAAATTACTGCAACTGGATAAAAAACGATTTCCCACAAACTCAGTGTATTTAATTGTAGTTGGTTTGTGTTTTGATGTTGTTTTGTAACATTTTCGTGCAGTCACTAATCCTTCTGTGGTGGCTTTCAGGAAACTCGAGGACAGCCGGTCTCTTGATTGCTTTGTTTTGCAGCTGTCTTACACATGATTGTGTGGTGAGGTTATTGAGTGAACTGAACATTTAGTCTTTATTAGGGCTGCACCCAATCTATAAGGAAGTATTTTTTCAAAACATGAGTTTGCATAAGAAAGGGTTATGGGAAGATGTTACTGAAGGGTGCGCACAGTGTGTACTGGCAGGCACGTGTGTGTGGTAAATAGCAGCAGATGTAGGAATCTTTTGACTTCCTGGCTTTGTTGGCCACATTGCATGATGCCTGTTGATTGGTTCTTATCACCCCTCCTTTGTGTTGCTCAGGACGGACAAGGGGCCATCATCACAACGCAGGGGATTTTTGCATCCTTTGATTTATAGCACCTATTGTGTGTACATGTATGTCGACATGTTTAATGTTTGTGTACATATGTCTGTTTATTTTGGACGCCTACATGTGTCAGAATGTTTAACCAGGGTCTGAATGGGTAATTACAAGCCTCAAAGCTGTCATTGGAGTTAAGTGTTACCTGTGGCTAAATGGCATCTAAAACACCATTGTAATCCCACCAATTTTAGAAATACCTGTAAACCCCACTCTTCCGCTGCACGTGCAAAGCATACGTATTTTTCAAAGAAAACCGACAAGACCAAAACGTGACAAACTGAAGTGTGTTTTTGTGAGGAACTTCAGCAGCTGTGTGTGTGTGCGTGTTTGTGTGTGTGTGCGTGTATGTGCGCGTGCGTGTGCGTGTGTGTGTGTGTGTGTAAAGTAAAATGACCTACATAACTTGGTTTACGTTTGTATAATTAGGTTCAGTAAATGGCACAAGATCCGACCAGCTGTGTAGCTCCCTAGTGTATCACAGTAGACCTATTCATGGTGTCTGATAGTGTTTCTTAATGGATGTGGTTCCTGGAAGTTCCATGTTTTAAAGTACAGTTATTGGCTTTATGACTCACTTGTAAACAAGGTTTTTATCTTAATTCTTAGTTAAATATAGGTTGTAAATAGTATGGCCTAGTATTCCGTTTTTCTTTATCAGTGCTGACCCTCTTCTGCTCTGGCTGCCCCCATCTGCCTCCTTTTGTGTCTGAAGCTTTGCCCAATAATCTGCTCTGCAACTGTAATGGGTCTTGAGCTTATTTTTTATTATTTCTAAGCATTATTATTGGACTGTATATTACCGGACTGTATAACAGTGGATCAACAGAGATCCCTGGCCAGACTTGAATCGAGGCTGTCTTGGTTAGGAGTTTGTTTTGGGTCTCTACTTTGTAAGGCCCCATAAACTCGACTTTTCTCTCTCCTCCGCCTCCGAGCAGCAGCGTGGGGCAAACGTGCAAATGTGGACATGTAGGCACACACACATACACCAGCTAACTCCCTGATTTTCCCATGGGCTGTATCTTGAACTCATAAGGCCTTAGTTTTGGCCTGCCCTCCATAGAGCCAGGCCCTATATTTATCCCACTCCCCGCCTGAGAGTGACTAATATGGGCATGGACTGGAGGTGGGGGGGCACCCAGTTATCTGCCCACTATGTGGAGTGGTCCTTACATAGTGATTGTGTCTGTGACTGTTGCCCTAACAAGTACCTCCCGCTTCACTTCTGGCCAAAGCCTGGGATGGCTGAATGCCAAAAGATGACCCACCCCACTCTCTGCTACACACTCTGACCCATCCTTCACTGCCCATTCCTCATTCACATACTTTGTGAAAGCAAATTTAGATAAACTCATTGCCCTCTTTTCATTTCCTCACTTGCATTATCCCTTTGCGTGTATATATGTTTTCTCTAAAAATCAGCTGGACTGATTTTAAAGAGCTTTGGAACATAACAATGAGCTTAACAATACACATAATGTAGTTCATCTGGGTACACGCCAACAGACTGACTAGTGTTGTCATCAGTCTCTATCAGTTTGCAGTGCTAACGTCATGACGGTCATTAATGCAGATTGGGTTCACTGTCAGTCTGGAAATATGTTGTACATGTTGAAAATGTTGTTTTCAGCCTCTCAATTATGTAGATTAGTAGAAAAAACATCACCTTGGACTTTGAGAAATAGGGATGGACACTTTCCTCTATTTTCTGACAGATTTCCCATTAATCGATTAATGTAGAACACAATAGATAATGAAGAAAATCATTAATGCAGCCCTATTAATGAAATGTCAAAAATTCTGAAAAATAATATTATTTCCCACTGCCCAAGGAGATGTATTCAGATCGTGTGTATCAGTGTGTATTTTTTGTCTCTACCTAGCCATACCTTTTATGCGTCTATACAAATAGCCTTAAACCAGACCCTATAATGAGAGCACATGCTCCAGTGTTAAACCTCTGCAGCAGGCCTTCGCTGCCCTGTCAAAGAGAAGCTAATGTTGTACAGTAAGCCGGCCGTGCTCTTCTGAATGCAGTCTATCAATAGCTGAGACTTTTAAAGGACTACAGTATTTTTAGGAACTGTGGTTGAAAGTCATTCATAGCCCCCCAACTCTCCAAACATCAGGCTTAGATTCCACCTTCTCAATGTGTCTGTGTGCAAGAGTAAAAGTGTGTTGGTGTGCATGCACGTGCATCGCCTTCCATGGGTGATTTTCAGGAAGACTACAAGTGTTATATTACAGATGACATTGTACAGTAGCACTGCTTTACGTGGCCATTGCCAAGTACAGTGCATGAGTCTGTGTGTGGGAGCACCGTGATGATACAGCATGATACAGCAGGATTTGAGGAGAGTGACTGAAATTAAAAGTGGGACAAAGTTGGGAGAAATGCAGAAAAGAGGAAGCGACGGAGAGGAGAGCGAGAAGAAGCAGCTGGGTCAAGGGTGGGCTGCTTATGGGAAATAAGGTCAGCACAAAGCTGCGGTTTTGCTTTTGTCTCTCTGTCTTTCTGTGTCTCCGGATCCTTTACACCCATGCTCTCAGCAAAACTCAGGAAGGACAGTTGGATTGCTGGAAGGATAGATAGATGAAGTTACAGAGGAAAGGGCATGCCAGGAAGCCTAAATAGCAGACAGCAGACAGTGTGAAACTAAAGTACTGTAGAACCCGATGAACTGTAAAAGTCAAGTTCATTGAGTCTATAGAGATGGATTATCCAACATAGCGGTTCACTGTCAAAATAAGCATATCAACAAAGATGGACGCAGCTTTGATGTCATCGCTTCCATTGCGTGTTTAGTTCCTTGTCTTCGTTTCTGGCCCTGGAGGCTATGAAACCACTCTTATACAGGTTCTTCAGAACAGGTTGGCCAACTCCATGAATCACTTTACCTTAGAAACAGACATATCACACACAATATTTGTTTGTTTTTGTTGTGGACAGACTGCAGTGAGGTTAAACTTTCACTTAGTACATTTGACTTCTTCAATAATTAATAATTAACTTGTTCTGTGTAAAGTATTGAATGTGGAACTACTGGGCATATTCAAGCCAGCAGAATGTTTTAAATACTGCCGAAATGCTCTAACTGTAACCACAAGAGGCTTCTCTAGAAGTCTGTTTAACTTTAAAGGTCACCTATTATACTACTTTTCTGGTCTTAATTTATTATTCATGACTCCTATGGAGCAGCCTGACACGATTCACGGCCCAATAAACTATGTAGATTTTGGGTAAAGTCTTAATGTCCTCTGTGCACTCTCTGCAGTCTCTGTAAACACCCCGTTCCACTGAGCCCACTCCATTGACATTGGTTACCTTCTGGAAGACCTTCAAAGAGCAGTTGACCTCTAACCGCTCATTTTGTCGGTTAATGGGAGAAATATTACAGGACAACAAGGCTCCTTTTTATCTTATTTTTGGCAAAGACACAGCAAATGAAATTCATCGCTGCATCACATATATCACCTCAATGTGCACGTCTGCTTTATGTCCATGTCACAGTTAGAATGTATGTTTCTGATTGGAGTAATCTATGGTGTTACAACCGTCCCCTGTTACAACTGTACCTGGTCTCCCCTAAATGTATTTTGGCAGTAATGTAGTGTGCACTTATACAAGCATATCCGCCACAGTAGACATGAGATGTGGCCTGAAAATCATCGGTCAGATATTTGTGAATGTGACGAGAGGCTGAGCACAGCTGCTGCTGTTAGAGAAACACAACAGGGAAACCACAGGAGGGTAACACCGGCTCACACTGATGACAGTACCCGGGGCAGCTGTGAGTCTGAGGCTGCTGTCTGACCGGTGCTCCACTCATAAGTGCGAACGGGAGAAGTAAATCTGCTCCTGTCCCAAGCAGTTAGACGCTAAGGGGGTTGACTGCAGTTTAAGCAACGGTGTGTTTTCACCACCACCCCCACAGCGCCTTGCTTATACGGTCACGTAACGTAATCTTTTTAACACTCAGGTGTGAAGTGTTAATCAAACTCACATATTAGGATCCTGAATCAGCCTGTCTACCCACTTTTGCCTGGTGCTTGGGTCTTTAGGAGAGCTGAAGAAAAACTTATTTCCCTCTCACCGAGAAAAACACTTTTTGGGAGACATTTCTACAGAAATCCTAACCGAAGTGAACAGAGCCAACTGCAGAACGCGCCGGCAGGTGAGGGCACGGCAGGGACTGACCTGAGCGTGTAGCAGCATGGGAAGTCCGGCATCATCTACATGGATAAAATTCAAGATATTCGAAGAAATCGCTAATAGCAACTAAATCCTAGCGTTCAGAGCTGAGCACAGCTGAGCCAGAAGGTGGACAGGGCTCGAGTCTAAATGCATGTTCATCATTGTTACTTTGTTGTCTTTTAACATGAGTATAAAACATTATGAAAACATTCAGGTGAGAAACGACAGAAAGCATAATAGGTCCCCCAAATTTGGCTGATGGTCAAGATTGTGGCTGCACAAGTTCTTGTTCCTAGACAGGCTAAGTTCTTGCCAGCTTGACTTGTTGTCTCAATTTTGGCAAACCTGCACACCCAATGTGTCTCTGTTATTCTGATGAATTCCATTCCTCCCTGGGCTGAATGTGCTACTTAAAGTCCTGATTAAACATTTAACATGCATAGTTTTCTCCAGCATAGTGCTTTTTTGTGCTCTATGCATACTGCATAAATGTAGATGTCTGCTGTCTAAGTGGCAGACCTCTTGCTCAGTATTAAGGGTGCTGTTTTCTTGTCCCATGGCTGTCATTTGACATGGTCATAACCTGTTTTATTGGTATCTCAGATTAGTGTGCCATCGTGAGATTTTAAACAAAAACTTAGTCATTCACAAATGCAAGCACACCAGCGGGGCTCACACACACTCACTGTTAAGAAACCGGTTGAAACACTGACCTCAGTTTATTATGTGTCCTCCTGCTGAATGCAGTGAACTCAGTCACAGTTAATAAGATTAAGTGTTCCAGAGAGGAACAGAACCCCGTTTGATACATCTGCTTTGGTGTGGAGTGTGCAGGCCATGCTCTTATCTCCGCTCAAACATTGTGGAGGAGGAGACTTTCTCTGTCTTTCCTCTCGGACCCCGGGTCTCCTCACAATCCCCCCTCATCCCTCCCTACTGGCAGCTGCTAGTGTGAGTAAGTCTGTGTGTGTAATCCAGCTGTGTGGAGGAGACGAGAACATTGTGTTCTGAGTTCAAACTGGGGCTTGGATGTTGTTTTACTTGCACTGGTCTGTCCGCTCTGATTTGGGGAGCCTGTAGACCAAAGGGCAGCAGAGTGGATCATTGTGCCACTGATATAAGCCCATGACAACACTCGCCCTTTCCCTGTCCCCCATCTCGTGCTTATTAGAGTAAAGTTGGGGTCAGCATGTGGAAGAAGTTTATTGCATAAGTTACATGAAAGATCAATATGATTAGATGACTTAGAAGAAGTCCCTGTGTTTGAGGCTTCTACTCATGTCTCTTTCTTTTCTCTTCCCTTCCAGTATCAGTGAGAGTTTCCTTACCGTAAAAGGTGCAGCCCTGTTCCTTCCCAGGGGGAACAGCCCCACGCCCAACTGTGCACCTCACATCAGCCAGAGCAGGAACAAGCACACAGGTAAAGACTTGTACACACAAACGACATCTGCAGCTTCTCCCAGTGCCGACACCCAGCCTCAGAAATGAATTCCACAGAAGAACTTGACATTGACATTCCTCTGCAGCATCATCAATAACAGCTTGTGTTAACTTCACTGAAGCTGTTTCACAACAAGGCAGGCCAGTCAGTTCACTGCTGCATGCAATGCAGTGGCCAGATTATTTGAGTGATGTTTTGCCAAAGAATCCACACTTAAAAACATCTTCACACTCTTAGACAGTGAAAACAAAGCATGACATTTTTTTTTAAACCAGAACAGCAGAATCTGCTGCTGTCTGTCTGTGATGTGAAATGACATGATAACTATAAAAAGCATGAGAGAGTTTTTCAGAAATGACTTTTTTCCTTCAAATGTATTCAGAGATCAGGTTGGATGTAGGCCAAAGTGAAAGGAACCCCGGTGTGAATGCACTGGAAACTCTCCACAGGGCCAGTGATACATTATCTTTGGTGTTACGTCAACCTTTAAATGCCAAGAATGCAAAGTGTTGCCCAAAAGCAACTGAAACTAAATGAGGATGTTTAAATCATTTCCATCCAGGTGACCTCCAGAAACATCTCCAGACCATGTTCACTGTGCTGCGGCCGGAGGATACCATCCGACTGGTCAGTAGCACGCACACGCAGTAACACACACGCACAAACACAGGAGCAAAGTGACATTGTGACCAGGGAGATTATCCTCCAGGCAGAGGGACTGGTTTCAGTCCTTTATTCGCAAATTGTTGGCCATGGAAAGTTTTTTTATCTTCACCAGCAAAGATGAAAAAAAAAAAAATACAGTACTCAATGTATTTGGAGTAATACTTGCCATTCTTGCCACGTCTCTAAAGTCCCTGCAGCTACTTTGTTAAAGCAGTATACCAGCAAGAACTTGCATTTACATACCTGGCTCTGTCTCTCTTCCCCTTGGATGAGAATTGATTAGATTGTATTGATACCGGTGCCATTATCTATTCTACTTATCTGTCTGATTATTAAACAATTCCGTGTTGGATTACTGATCATTTTTTTGTGTGGCAAAAAAGAAGCATACACAGGTTTTTATTATACTTGTCTAAACACAGTGGAGATGAAACAAGAGAATATTAGCATTTGTTTCATTTAGATTTTTCTTAGCCAAAGAAATAATCTGCTTAACCTGCCTGTATGGCACTAATTTTATTATATTATAGAAATGTACCCATGGGAACAGAGGTGGTTCTCGTTTGAGAAGTAGTGGCACTTGTGCATGTGTCAAATACATGGCATTGCTGTAATTTAAAACCAAGTTGTGTAGAAGGATGTTTTAAGATATTGCTGGTGTTTCCACCCATTACATTCAAAGCTGCACCCCTGTTGTCATCTTTCTTCATGATTTGAAGCCACACTTTTAACTGTTTTCTTTTCTCTCCTTCATGACCTCTTGTTGCAAGTTTCCGGCAGTGTAGACACATGAGGAGAGAGATAAACATGCAGGCACTGATAAAAGGAATGGATGAGCTCAGAGGCATATGATTCCAGTGGATTGGACAATTGTGAACCAGTTATCGACTCCCATCCCCATTCATGTCTCCTCTCTATCTTTTCTCTCAGGCTGTGCGTCTGGAGAGCGCCTACCCTCAGGTAACCCGCTACATGGTGGTGGTCTCCACCAATGGTAGACAGGACACGGAGGAGAGCATTGTACTCGGCATGGACTTTGTCTCCTCTGATAGGTCAGTTCCACTGCAACAATACTATGCAATCAAAGTAAAAATTAAAGTGAAGGATAAACTACGATGATTAGGTCAAACTTCCTCCACTGTTTTGCTTTTAAATGTTGTCATGGTCACATGCCTTTATGACGTCAATCTGGTGCGCCTCGTTTTGTTGTGCTGTTATTAAACGTCTTGATCTCCCTACCAGCTGCTGTTCGGTGGGTCTGGTTCTACCTCTGTGGAGTGACACTTTGATTCACTTGGATGGAGACGGGTAAGACACCGCACCTACCTGCTTCCTCTTACTGCTCCCCTGGGGCAACTGACTGACTGCTCTGAGGGCTCTTATGTAGTCGTTTTATTGTAAGGAGATTTGTTGGTGTTGTCAGATGGATATAAAGTTTTTTTCTGGGCATCCCATTTCTAATCCTTCTCTCTGTATTGTCTCAGTGGTTTCAGTGTTTCGACGGTGAACAGGGTTCATGTTTTCAAGCCAGTTTCTGTCCAGGCCATGTGGTAAGCAAACTTTTATTTATTTTTTTCTGACAAATGACAGCTCTATGTCAACAAGCTCTATGTCAACAACTCTATGAGTTACTAAGGTTGTTTGCTAAAAAAAACTCCATCCATCGATCTTGACCTTCGGCCTTTTATCTTGTCATAATTTCTTATCTTCCCTCTGCTCTTCCTTTTTTACTCATTATCGCTCTGCCTTCCAGTCATTTCATATCTTTTGCTGTCTCACATGCCAGTGCGCCCTCTTCATTTCCATACTCTTCATCAGTTCCTCATTTTCTGTCTCTTTGTTATTTTACTCTTCGTCTGACCTCCCTCTCCCTTCAATATCTCCTGATACCTTCATTTATCTGCAGTTATATCTCTGTATTGTGTCTCTTTATCGCTGTAATCATTCCTTTTTCCTCTTCCCAGCTCTGTTGTTTCCTCATTATTGTATACTGTATCTCATGTGTCAATTTGAACTTTCTCTGCATCTCATTTAATTCCTCCCTACCTTTTAACCTGTCAATTCTTGATTCATTTGCCCATTGTTATAGCCTCTCCAGATTTTCATTATTTGGCTCTGTCATTTGAAGAATACAGTTTTATTCAGTCCAAATTTCACTCTGTAATAGTTTTTGTCTTTTTACCCTTGAGACAACCCCCCTGAGTGTGAATCCTCTTCCTTCTCCCTGTCTGCCTCAGGTCAGCCCTCCAGTCGCTCCACAAAGCGTGCGACGTGGCCCGCTGTCATAACTACTACCCGGGCAGCCTGTTCCTGACCTGGGTCAGTTACTACCAGAGCAGGGTCTCCTCTAACCAGTTCTGCGTCAATGAGTGGAACGCCATGCAGGACGTCGAGTCGCACCGTGCCAATTCACCCGTTCTCTTCACAGACCTGTGAGTAGAGACCACATGAATACACACACTCACACACACACACACACACACACACACACACACACACACACAAACACACTGCAGTTCACACTGATGATGAAATATCTGGAATATTGTTTGGACAGAAAGTCACAGGTTTTCATTTTGTATGCCATGAGTAACACATAACCCCAATGATGTGTAGTGCCAAATTCCTATGGAGTGAGTACACTGCTCTAAAAGATGTTTAAATCAAAGAATGTGTTGAATGGGCACACACAACTACACTGCATTTCTTTGCATAGGTTATAATACATTAACTAAAGAATATATAATCCATACACAAGACTATTTAGTGACAAGAAAAATTGTTTGAATTCTGTTCTAATAGTTTCTTTTGACCAACTGTTGTTGTATTTTTATTTTTTACTAATAATAATTAAGATATTGTAAACAAAAAAAGATGTAAAATGTAGGGATTATACAGATTTTGCCATAACAGCAGTTACACACTTGTAGAAGCTAACATCTATGGTGTCCTGATCCCTGCATTGTTGCCCTGTGAAAGTGAATCTCGTATACCTTTTTATGAATCTTGCGGGCATATGCAGAAGTTACCTGAATGTAACCCCAGTTCTATGAGTATGTGCTGAACCCTCTATTTCCAATATAACATGTTTTATGTGCAAAAAAATAATAGTCTGTCATTGCGTTGTTTCGAATAATAAATTCCACAATTAATAATCTCGCAAACCGTGAAACTGTGATGTTTCCTCTGACAATAATAGTGATATTGAAATCTCCTATTGTGACATCCTTGGTAAAAAGTAACTAAACGTGAAAGGTAGTAGGTAATGCGACTACGTTTTGAAATAGGATGTATTGTACTCCGTCAAATCTTCACAACAACATTGCCTTAGCTCTTCTCACGTGCAGACAGTGTTGCTACACCTTTACAGCAGAATTCTGCAGGCTATCAGTCTTCAGAGCAGTGGACTCTGGAGCTGGGGTCACATGCTGTCCGGGTAACAAGAAGTAACACAGAGAGGCACAAACAAAACCAAAAGTGCAGATACAGGCATGATAGCGGATGCTGAACTGTGTGCAAATAAGCGCATGCTGATACACACATACATCGCATTTTTGTGACAGAGTTGTCAAGAGATCCGCGAGGGAGCATAAAAAGCACAGGGAATGACACAGGCGGCTGGATTTATGTCTTTACTAATACCAGGGAAATTCCCCTCTCTGCTGCTTAGTCACGTGCCTCGCTACTTATTTGGAGCGTCTCTTTTACACACACACACACACACACACTTCAGAGACCCTCCAGTGTCCAAAATAGCTGAGGCTTCAGCCGGCTCAATTTACGTTTGGAAAAATGGAAACCAGACAGTCAAATAGGTAGACCAACATAGGGATGGACAGGAGCAGGTGGTAGGCAGAGAGAGGGATGTAGAGGATGGGGGCTTTAGGAGAGATTAAGGAAAATATTCTCCTGTTGCATGCACCTGATACCCCTGGGTGGAAAGGAAAGAGAAGTGGGAAGAGAGAAGAGAAGTCAAGGTCCTCTTGAAAAACACGAAACACCCATGTTTACTGTCTGCCTGGAAACAGAAATAGTTTCTCTCTGTTTGCATTTAAGAGTTCTTATCAGTCAGATTGTCACCCACACTTTATGAACTCCGATACACACATCCAAACATGTAAAATCCCTGTTTGTTACCATCAGCAGGGTGACCGCCAAAGCCCCATGACCTACTGGTGTGGCCGGTTTATGGCCCTGTACAGTACAATCATTGGATAAAAAGTTCAGATAAAAAGGAAGTGCTTTGATCTTGACATGTTTTCGTGTTTGAGTGATGGGGATAACTGTGCATTCCCGTAGGTTACTCCTCTATCAGGGATTCAAGGAAGTGACTTGGAATTTCCATTCTACAGTTACTCATTAGCGCCGTTCTTTGTGTCGTCATGTTCGTTTTCTTTCCCTGACCAGTCATCGCTCCCTCAGGCTGTCTGTGGGTAAGTCGAGGCTTGTTGTGAGGTGAAAGTTTTAGTGGATGCCGATAACTAAGCTGTATTTGTTGGCAGGAATTATTATATTTAACTTAACCCTGTGTGGACTTGCTTGGGAACATTAAGACATTGAGCAATGAGGTAAACAAGCTGCCTGTTTCTGGTTTTCAACACAGATAAGTGGTTCTAAGTTTGCAGTCACACACCTGTGGCCAGCACACTGCCCTTCTTTGTGACTGCTGACCCACACTATTACCGTGAAGATCCAGTTAGAAGCAAAACGAGAGAAAATTAGACAACGTAAGAAGGGGAATCTAGGAGACAAACTGACAAACTCTCCGGAGACGTAATTAGGCCACTTGTTGGTATCATCAGTGTGACGTCCAAAGGCTAAATGCGTCCCCTAACAGAGTGGTTACAAAACAGAGCCAGGCACAACAACAGCCGTTCTCTACAAGGGGACTTTGTTGTGCATCGCCGGTGGGTTCACGCTCTCAGATTTTTCTGTTCCCTCTCCAGTTTCTGAGAATCAGACAAAGTGTCAATTCTCTCGCGGAACAAGTAATCTCATTGAGACTAAAGTGAAAATGAATCAATGAACAAAAAGGAAAGTGTCGTTGCTGGGACTGTGAAGGTGGTTATTTTTATGTCCGAAAGTGTTTGTTTTTTTTAGGCTAAGAGAAAATGTGTTTTCATAAAGGTGTTTGTGTCCGTATGTGCAGGCCCACTGAGAGGGAGCGCACAGAAAGGCTGATCAAGATGCGCCTCAGAGAGATCATGATGCAGAAAGACCTGGAGAACGTCACCTGTAAGGAGGTAAGATGCACATAGATGCACGGGGTGACATTACAGTTAGGTTTGGCATTTGTCTTTGATTTGATTTGCTATACTTGTTAAGATACCTGAGTGCCAATTTTCACCCTCTTACTAGATCCGGACAGAACTGGAGATGCAGATGGTGTGTAACCTGAGGGAGTTTAAGGAGTTTATAGACAACGAGATGATAGTCATCCTGGGACAGATGGACAGCCCCACGGAAATCTTTGAACACGTTTATCTGGTAAGAACCTGTGAGCCATGTCCTCTTAGCCACTGAGTTTGGTTCAGACAAGATAAACCTGCTGTCTGACCAAAGGGATCGGAAATAAGATATTAGCAGATCTGTACCCATTTCACATGATTCATTACATGGTTCACGTTCAATAGGAGAACAGTCAATTCATCAACTTGTAAATTCTGACTCATTCTTGATTTTTGTTGTGTTGAATACATTTGTGAACACTTTGATATTGACTGGACGTGTTATGTCTTCAGGGCTCTGAGTGGAACGCCTCTAACCTGGAGGAGCTGCAGAACAGCGGGTAAAAGAACAGACAGCAATGAAACTATAAACCACACTCACTCAAAGGCACACTCACTAATATCACTGCCTGAATTTTAATAAATGGAGTGACTATTAAACTATCATCTATTAAATATGTTTTCTAATTGATTCTCAGTGAAATGAGAGAATCCAATTACGCTTCATTTAAGTATTGCAGCAAAGGTTCATAGATTTGATTTAATCTACCTTAACTCTATGAATTGGTTATGCTGATTTAATTGATGTTTGACAGAATAATCACGACCCACTTGCTTGGCTTTTTATTCCAAATTCTACTTCCACAGTCAATCAAAAAGTCTAGTAAAAGTAAGTTTTATTGACATAAAAGTTCAGCAAGTCAACCTGCCTCTCCCTGTCTCTTATGTAGCGTGCACTACATCCTCAACGTGACCAGGGAGATAGACAACTTCTTCCCGGGGATGTTTGAGTACCACAACATCAGAGTGTATGATGAGGAGGCCACCAACCTGCTGGAGTACTGGAACGAGACCTACAAGTTCATCACCAAAGCCAAGTAGGCTTAATCACACACACATAAGTTAAGTTCTCCTTTGGTTCTCAATCTTGTACAAACACAATATCTCTCTTGTCTTTCTCGGTTTCTCGTAGAAAAGCTGGTGCTAAGTGTCTGGTTCACTGTAAGATGGGCGTGAGCCGCTCCGCCTCCACAGTGATCGCCTACGCCATGAAGGAATACGGCTGGGACCTGGATACTGCCTTTGACTACGTTAAAGAGAAACGGGCCGTCACCAAACCAAACCCTTCCTTCATGAAACAGCTTGAGGAGTATCAGGGAATCCTGCTGGCCAGGTGTGCTTTCATATCAAAGCATCTGCACAATGGGCACATTCACTAGGGAGCAGTTGGGTGCTAACAAGCTATTGTTTTTCTTTGTATCCACAGCAAACAAAGGCATAATAAGCTATGGCGCTCACACTCTGACAGCGACCTATCAGATCACCAAGGGTCGATGTGTAAAGCTTCCTCTCACTCTCTGGGTCGCTCCGACTCTCACAACAACAACATTTCCTCCCCCACCTTGCATCACTTCCTCGGCGTAGCCGTGCTGCAAGCACTTGGCGCTGAACCTGAAGACTCTGCCAAATCAAACACCACCTCTGACTCGCACACAGACTCCAACAGCGTGTGTGACTCACCAGGTCAGGAGAAGGTCGGATCAGATTGTGAAGACCCCCTCCCCAGCCCCCGAGCAGCCACTGTAGTCCCAGAGGAAAGACTTGATAATTCAGCAAGTGTGGCTGTCACTGTGCCTGTTGCTCTACCCCACCATCCACCATCACTCCACATCTCACCCCCTACCCCTGAACCTCAGCGAGCTCACCGGGGTCCTCCCACACATCTGTCCATTTCAGTGCCTAAACACAAACCGGTAGATCTGTCCCTCAATTTGCCCGAGCGAAGCAGCTCTGAAGAAATCTCTCTTCTCACTCTGGGATCCACTGACTCTGACTCAATAGACCAATCGTTATCAGATTTAACGAGTGACAAACACAGCCCCCCCAGCCCTGCTAACATCACTCCCCTCCCCCTGGTTCTTCCACTTGCTGCCAGCGATGACAACAACAACCCCAGCGAGCTACAGATAAGCAGCGCCTCGGACGGCCGGGGCGAGGCCGACGGGTCGTCCGACCACAGTGCAGACAGCATCGACTTCTTCAGCGCCAGGGAAAAGTTTCTGGGCCTGGCCCAAGACGGCAGATCCCGGACACTCTCTGAGCAGGCACAACAAAGGACACCTCCGGCAGTCGAGGAACATGGAGAGACTGAGGATAATGTGGACGAGGAGCAGGGAAACGGGACTTGTCAGGTATAGCATCATTCGGCTTCATCACTTTGTCTTTGCTAGTAACAACAGTGAGTGCGCTAAATGGCATCAGTCTTTGTACTACAGTTTGCCAGTCTGTTCATACAGCTGTCAAATCACATTTTGTATTCATATTCTGGACTGATTATATTTGAGCCAATCTTTACTGTTGAATTTCACCACTAGAGATGCGGTTCTACAAACACACGAGTCTGTGACATAAGCAGCAGTGTCTGTGAGGTAAGGAAAGCAGTTTTTTATTCTGGAGCTAAATCTGGAATGTGACTGCACCAGAATAAATATGTAAGAATTGCAGGGCAGCAAATTAACTGAGCCAATGACACGTCACACTAAATCTGTATTAATCACAGTGACACCTGCTGGAAAATGAAAGAACAGTCCACATCATTTTTATCACATATTGTCTCCCCAAATGTATTAATCAGTTCAATTCAAGCAATGGTGCTAATGTATAGTTTAAAATGTTATAAAATGATGTTACAAATGCCAACTCAAAACTATGACTAATATCTTCTGTCTGTCTCTTGCTCTCTCTTTTTGTCTCTCAGGTGTCTCCACAGTCTGAAGATAGCATTGACCAAGCCAGCCCTGACCGTACTCATCAACCTCACCATGACAATGGAGTTTCAGTCCGCCATATTGTCACAGAGATTGAAGCCATATGCCACCCTGCCTCCTGCATTCCTACCCCCTCCTCCTCCTCTTCCTCTTCGTCGCTCCCCCCATCCTCTCAAAGCCCTCAGCTCATCCGACCAGAACATCAAATGGATGCAGAGACTTCCGAAGTCATGCACGGCTCTCTGACTCCACCTTCACACCCGCAGTCTCCCTCCATGCTGCCCTGCGATTGGCCGGCAGGCTCGGTGCGGCGGGCCACCGAGCAGCTGGAGCAGAAGCTGAGGCAGGAATTGGAGATAGCTGCGTTACAACGATCTCCCCTGCATTCCCCCAGCGCTGAACATCCTCCTGTCAGACTGTCCCCGTGTCTACTGAGCAATGAAAACCCTCCCCTTCGCTTCCCTCAGGACTGCTCAGAACAAAGGAACACTCAGGGAGAGATAACGGCTGACGGAGAAAAGCACACAGGGTCACAAACAGAGCTCAACTCCTCAGGCACGGACAACCTCCCAGACCCTTCATGCTCCCCTAACTCAAATATCAGCCAAGTCTCTGGTGCTATACCTATCATTGTGCCCACATCCATAGAAAGCCATATGCTGACATCATCACTGTCCCCTACTAGTCAGTTGGAAGAATCATCTCTAGATACCTCAGGCCAGTCCCAAAGAGAAAGAAAGCTCCACAGCCAAAGCCAGCAGACCCAGTCTCAGGCCTGTTCAAACCAAATGACTCTGGATGGGGCGACAATGCAAGAGTCAGACACAGATGAGAGGCTGGAACCCAGTTCCCAGGGCGGGCCTGGGGGCTGTGGCCCCAGCTGTGATGCCAAGAGCAGGCTGACTCATGGCAGCCAGGAGCTGGAGAGGATTCAGCAGACACTGAGAGAGCTGCAGGCTTTCTTGCACGAGGGCGTGAGCCTAAAGACGACGGAACACCAAGACCAGGAACTGGAGCAGCCTCAGGGGCTGAGAGACGTTATGGACACAGAGCCAGGGCCTTGTAAAGAGGCGAGTTCTGCACAGAGCCCTGCGGGCGTAGAAATAGGGCAGCGGCTTCGAGAGAGACAAGGGGGGAAGAGTTTCCTGGAGCCGATAATGTGGCACAGAGCCATGGAGCTCGAGGCTCGTATCCGCCAGGCGGGCCTCACCCCCCCTTCTCTCATGAAGAGGTCGGCCTCCTTAGCTAAACTGGACTGTCTGGAGCTGTCAGCCAATGACCTCAGCGACTTAGACCTGAGGCCACACACCAGAACAACATCAACACACTCCCAGGACTCTTTCTCCATGTCCAAAACTCACCCCGACGACACCTGGAAGAAGCAGAAAGTGTTGGCTCGAAACACTTTCGTTGAAAAGACAGGTTTGTCCCACGGCGGCAGGGATCTTGAGGAGTCATCCTCGTTGCAGTCCCTCTGCTTCTCTTCCGCCCCTCATCGCTGTCCCCAAGATGACGCAGGTGAGAGGGAGGAGCCAGAGGGCAGCGGGAGCGGCGCAGTCACTACGACACGTCAGCAGGGTAGGGGACACTCATCGAGACGTTCTCGCAAAGGCTCCGCCGAGAAAAAGCAGCGAGCTGTCACTGTGCTATACAATACCATGTAACCTCAGTGCAATGGACTGGAACAGATACGACTGCAGCTATGCAGATGTGCGAGCGACGCTGCATGATGTGTACGAATGTGTTTACTGGAGACCTCTTGTAACGTCTAATGTATGTTTAGTGTGTGAGAATCGAATGACGAACACGTTTGCATGTAAACCACTGGATGTGCTGTCTCAACCGGAGTTCAGGTTCGTATCTACAGTAACGGAATATGAATGTCCAAAACTCAGACTGAACCAGTGCGTACTGTAGTCACTCCATTATGTGTGTCCCCTTTTTTAAGAAGCGTTTGTTTTCAGTGTTTGACCCTCGCTGCCTGTTCACAGTTTCTAAAACTACGAGAGGGGCTTTTTCTCCAAACATGCACTTTACTGTTTCGATTATTTTTCTTCCATTTGAAATCCGTTTCTTACCCCGATAGGATTCTTTTGCACTGATATCAGTGGACGTGTTTTTGTTTTCAAAGTGGACAGACGTGTCTTTATTCAGATTTATAATTGAACCAGGACAAAGCTGATATGGGTTTTTTTTATTCAATGCTTTAGCAGTAAATAAATATGGTGAGTTTGTTTTAACTGCTGTGACTGTGTGCATTTTTTGTGTTCAGGTGTGCTTCATCTCACATTTGAAGACAAGAATCAAGGCGACGAAGACCTATAGATGCTGAAATTTTACCAAATTTATCGGGTACTTTACTGCCGCCTGCTGATCAGATAGAGAACTACATGTTTAAACCTGCCTTGCAGCACGAGAGTCAGTGTGAAAGAAGACGATTTGGAGAAAGTGTTTTTACAGACAGGTGTAACTTTAAGGTCAGATAACCAACCAAACCCTCCGCTCTGGTCAAACTCTACCACATTTAAAGGGTGACAAAACAAGTTCATAACCTTATCATTGACAAAAATACGTTCTGCCTTTCATTTTTAACTACAAATCTCAGTGTCTTTGAACAAGTCAATCCCGTCTCCTGGGGGGAAATGATCCCCATCAGTGCTCAGCGCAGCTTATTTCAGGCTGACATTTTACCTACTGTTTCATGTGGGTAATTAAATGCTGAGATGTAGGTCACCGGGACTCGTGCTGCGACACACGCACACAAATCAGATGGCAGCACTTATCGAGAAAGTGACATTAAAGGACTAGACCAGACTAAAAAAAAAAGAAAATGTAGAGGGAACTAGCACAGAGGTGGTTTTGAGTATTTTGCCATATTTTTATATTCTATCTGTGGACAGATTTTGTCAACGTAGCTGGTGTGATCCCATCTCATGATGTTCTCTGGTTTCTAATTGTCTGTGTTTGAATGCTCTTTGCTCGTCTCTGTGAATCAAGAGAGAAGCTGATCCCTTCTTATATTAGAACATTCTTATATTACCCTGCACACATCCAGATTCTCGCAATAACATCATGCGAGAATCATGTTCACGTAAGGCTCCAAGTAATGCTGTAAGAGCATTTTTCCCCCTTTGTTTACATGTGTGTAATTCATCCGTTTGTACTCTGTGTGGCAGACACCTACATTGTGACTGTATGTGTAGATGACGGTTAATTGAGGCAGGCCTGTTGCAAACCTATTTGGACAATCGTGATCATGGCGTTTGCAGGTAGCGGTAACTTAAGGTGGTTTACCTACATAACGTGTCTCTTATGATTGAATTCTCATAGGCCACCCCAGTCAGAGTCCCGAGGGTTCGTCTTTGAGAGGCTGTAACAGGGTTTAGCTTCAATTTCAGAGTCAGTTGCGTATATCGGTATCATGAGAAACTAAATGATCTAAGGAATCCATCTGTACTAATCACCACATGCTAGCTTGTCTGGAAGGAGGCTAAATGACACTCAAGCAAAAACAAAAACTGGCAGGGCCATTTTCAAAGGGGGTTCCTTGACCTCTGACTTCAAGATATGTGAACGAAATGCGATCTATGGTTACCCATGAGCCTCCTCTTTACATACATCCCCACTTTATAATGATCCAGACAGGTTGGGGCATGCCGCTTTTCTGTGTTTTTTGGCCTATTCTTAAATTGTTTATTGTAATATTGCTGCACACTGGGGTGTGCATAAATTGGGTCAGACTGGAAAGCTGACACTCTTTTGGATTCAACGAGCCCAATTGTATTCATGTGTGATGATGTTAGACCCAAAAGTAGCCATTTCATTATAGTGAGAGCACTTTATTAGAAAATGAGCTGTTGTCACCTCTAGGATGGTTGCAGACTCATGAAACTTCACACCCACAAACTAGAGACCTGAAGCCTTAAACAAACATCTTCACTCTAGACTTACAACAGAGCTCACTTCATTCATTCATTCATTCATCTTCAACCGCTTGTCCCTGTCGGGGTCGCGGGGGGGGGCTGGAGCCGATCCCAGCTGACATTGGGTGTCAGGCGGGGTACATCCTGGACAGGACGCCAGTCTATCACAGGGCACATAGAGATCACAGAGACAGACAACCATTGACACCTACGGGCAACTTAGAGTCATCAATGTACCTAACACGAGCATGTTGGTGGGTCTACAATATTGGAACATTAATAGTTTAATGTTATTCCGATGTGTGTGCACGTTCTTAAACTACATGCCACCCCTGCAAAGGTCAGGGCCCCCCACTTGGGCCACCCCAGTCAAAAATTCATTTACAGTCAGTTGTTAAAGTAACTAACAAGGCACATGGGAAGGCTGCAGAGCAACAGACATGCTAAGTTAAACAGATCAAGTCATTTAGGAAAACTGGAAGATTTAATAACAAAAATATTGCAAATCTGACTTTGTTGCTTTGTGTAATGAAGCTTAATCATTGCATAATTCATTGATGTGTTTGTTGCATGGTGGTGTCAACTTAAAGTGGACCTATTATGCTTCTCTTGATTTTATGTCATATATATATATATATATATATATATATATATATATATATATATATACTGTATATTGTTAGAATGTCGGATGTTAATGCTACACATGACCACCTTTTCAAATAATAAGGTAAATGTGTGTGGGAGTAGCTGGCATGAGCAGCTCTGCTCAGGATTCAGACTGCTGTCAACACCTCCATTCAGACAGTTTTTTCTACTTTTTCAGCAGTCTGACGCAAAGCCCCGGATTTTCAAATAAGGTCATCTGCTCAAGGCAGAGCACACCCACGTCAGGAGATGTGCCGCTGCTCCACTAACAGCCCAGTATGAGACAGAATTTTTGGCCAGGTTGGTGTTTAAAGACAGGCCTTATCCATCTGTAAAAGGCTGTGTTAATGACTCAGAAGCTGTAACTAGCATCACTGAAATGTTGGAAATGGCGGTCAATGGAAACCAAAATCATTAACCCACTGAGGGCTGGATTCAAAATCACACAACTTGGCGGCGTCGGATGCACCGATGCATAACTGAATTTGATTTAAGTCAGGGTACTGTTGGCTATGTCATGGAGGTCTGTGCGACCAATGACGCGCCTCTCGAGACCATCAATGACCTACCGCCAATATGGCCACGCTGGAGCAGCATAACGTTCACCTCGGCATCTCCAGACTCTATCCCTCCTGTAACATGTTCTCTGTGTGTTATACTATGATGATTAAGTGTTCCCTTAATTTTTTTGCAGCAGTTAGTTTAGTGTGGAATAAAGGGACAGAGGGTGTTACAGTGAGCTTGACGTCCTCTTTGCATACTGATGCTCTCACACACACCTTGTTTTGTCTGCTGCTCTTTACAAATTCACTTCACACACGCCTGCAGGCCAGTGCTTCCGCCGTGATGTTATTCATAAGGTCAAGCTGAGTCAGGCAGTGAAGAAGTTGCGGCTGCATACTGCTGATTCAAATTATTTCATTCTCTCTTTTCCCCATTCTCTCCAAAGGCGCAGAAAGCAGCCCGGTGCTCTGAGTGACGTTTTTTAGAGGATTTAGAGTCTCTAAGCTGTCCTTTTTCCTCCGTGTCAGGCCGAAAATAACTCCAGGCAAGAAACCCCTTGGATCAGGATGAGGCGCTGGGAATCCGTGTCACAGGGAGGAGGATGGAGGTGGAAACTGCTAAAAACAGATCAACCCTCTTTGGTGCCGAGTGACGCTGCAGCTTTCCCTGTCTTGTGAGAAATTAATTGCCTTTGTCACCTTGTCCTTCACTCGAGAGGATCAGGAAAAAAAAAAACTAACTTACAGTGAAAAGCCACAGCTAAAACCCAGCGTGGGGTCAGGGGATTTGAAGCATGTGAAAGCTGCAATTTAAAAGTAGATTGAAAAATAACCCACTCATAGACGCTGCTCCGAAAGATGTTCCTTTATTTGAATCATTATCTGAACTTCCCAGCACACACCATGAAAAAAAAACATCTTTCTGCATCTCTTTTAATGCGACATTTTTTAAAAAGTAAAAAAAAATGAATATTTTTTTTCTTATCAACCAGGCAAGCTTTACTATGAACTGGAGAGGAGGCAGAGATGGTTGTCCTCAGTTTGTGCTGATAAAGGAGTGTGAAAGTTTGACATTTCTTTCAAAGAAATCATAACAAAGGAAAAAGGGGGGAAAAAAAACAAGCCTTCCACGTCCCTTGCAACAAAATGTTCCTCAGTGTTTGTCTAGCCTTGAGCCCTGCAATATGAAGTTACTTAGATTTAAGAGAGCAAGATTGAAGAAACTTCCCTTTCGAAGAATGGAACGCTGTTTTTGGGGTGATCTGAGATTAGCTTTTGCTTTCAGCGTGTCACATTGTGTAACCATCTTTTACCAGCTATTGGGGTTCAATAAAACCTGAAATTGCTGTCAATTTCCTCTGCAGTGACTCTTGCGGGTCACTCTTTCCCCAATAGAGAGCCTGCTCAGATATTGCAGGCCTCCAGGCTAGACTTAAGTCGGACAAAATGAACCTCGCACAGGTGCAGACCATGCTGAAATATTGTACATACACTGTATTGTGACTACACAGAAATACAGAAATCATCCCGCTCAGGTGAGAGGATCCAAATATACAGAAAAACCTCTTTCGGTAACAATTCCACAATCCACTTACAAGCCGCTATCATGTCCCTTTATTGTTTGTATAACACAGGCTCATTCACAGTCACATACAGGTTAGTTAGTACACCAAGTGTTCATCTAGTCTCATCCTATCTGTGCTCCTTCAGTCTAACGTCAGGCTAAAACTAGAACTGGCCTGAGTTTAGTTTGTGCTCAAACTTGTCATCTACATCCATTAACAGTCATATATGTGATCCGGCCACAAGCTAAATACAGTACATCTGGATTTTGTGCAAATCAAAAAAAAAATTAAAAATAAAATTACCAAATGTTTTCATTAAAAACTGAAGAAGATTATCGACATTCAACTCAACTTGACCAAGATAGTTACAGTATTCGCCCACGCCACTGGTCCTGGTTTGTCACTGCTCTGTCCACACAAGTGTTTTTTTTAGTTGTTTTTTTCTCTCTAGTCACAGTTAAGACTTTAAACCACACAACTCAGTGGCAAAAACACTTGTGTGTGTGTGTAAGTGCTGGAGCAGAGAGTTGGCCTATACGTTTTCAGGACAGAAGGTGATCTGTTGACCCCTGTGCGGAGAGCTGGTTTTGAAACACACAAACACACACACACACACACACACACACACACACACACACACACGCGCATACCTGCAAACAGACAGAAATCACTAATCCAAGGAGGCATCCCATCAAACTTGTTGTATTGGATGTGTTGTTGGTTGTAAACTGGCAGTGGTCAAGAAAGTACCACGTGGCACCAGAAAGAGGAAACCGATGTCCCTCTCTGGCTGTCTGAGGCCGGACAGCCACATCACCAATGTATGGCTTGATGGGGAAAGGTCTGGCAAAGGCTATGGGAGAGAAAGGAGAAGGCCTTTGATCGTATGAAACCACTAAGATGATTTGGGCGTTTATTTCCAGCCCCTTATAGAGTGTGCTTTTAGTTTTTAAAGTAGCCTGTGCTGCCCTTTTCTCCCATGTTTCCTTTGTCCAGACCCTTACCCTTAGACCCCCGCTGGGCCACTCGGCTCTCATTTCTCCATGAGTGACAACCGGATGATGCGCTGTAGCTCCGCCTCCTCCCGCTGCCGTCGAAGCTCAGCCTCCTCCTGCTCCCGAGCTGAGATCTCCATGGCGATGCGAAGCTGCTCGTTGTAGCTGCAGGTGGTCGGCTGCTTTTTGGAGGGGGTGGAGCAGAGGCTGGAAGGGGCGCGGGGCTTGTGTTGGGGGGTCCTGGCGTGAGGAATAGTGAGGGAGGTAGAGGGAGGAGAAACACAGGTTGGAATAGAGCAGACGCTAGAACGTAGACACTGAACGATACTGGCATACTGTTCTTTCCTAAAGCTGCTCAGTGGTGCATGAAGCCAAAACAGTTCAACATCTGCGTCTAAAAATACCCAGTTGATCAGCATCGCTTCAGCTGTGATTTCCGCTGGCCGAGCCGGCTAAATTGACTGGGGATGATATGATTTAATTGTGCAGCTCTTCTAGACTTTCAAACTGTTACCAGACCCAATGGATCCAAATCTGAAAATGAAATAGCCATTGAAAAAGTGTATCCACAAATTTACAGATGTCTCTTTTGCCATACAAGTCAATGGTAAGAATATTTTGGGGGCCAGAGGGCATCACGTGATGGACCCGGTAGAATCAATTCTGCCATTGGATCATTCTGTCAAATTGTATATTTGAAGGAGTTTTATGAACAAATCGGCAACAATTCAGTAATGCATTTAGTTTGGGAAGTGCGCAGTGGCAATGATTGAGGGCTGGAGAAGGATGGGAAGAAGGAGGTTTGATCATATTAACTGAAATCGACACTGCACTCCGATAGAACAACACGAATCATCCGGTTTAGAAAAAAACGCACCTCTAAGTGCACCTGGAACTTGTTTTTTGTTTTGCAAAAATCCACCCCGCCCGTATCATCCTGTCCAATCAGCGCAGTCCACAGTTCTTGCACACGCCACAGATCCCCCCCTCACTCATGTTACAATATCACAGGCACACGCCTCAAGCTAGGCATACGCTACATGACACTAGCAGTTGCTATCTATTAGTAAGTTAGCCAGCCTACCTCCATGTAGCGTGTGCCCCATGCTATTTATCGATGAAAGAAGACACAGGCATGTTCACAGGAATCTGGTGCACATGCACTGACGAGCACTCGAGTGGGAGCGAGCGGAGGAGCTCGGCGGTAGTGGGGAAGGGCCGTGAGGGTTGTAAACATTCAAAATTTGAGTCGATCTGCCAGACTTGCCTACTGCCGCTTTAACTTGAACTAGTTTATTTTTTGGGACTGTGTGAAGTCAGTATAAAATTCAAAATAGCTGACAATGAATGTGAATGGGTTGAACTTGCAACACTGGTCAACAGTTGGGCTTCAACCATGGATATATTGAGAATTAGATACCAGATCCCAAAATGTCAACCCCCCCAGTTTCCTCCTTGACATAATAACATTGGTGTAAGTAAACTCTGCAGTAGCAAGATTGGGTCAGGTTTGTCTGTGTATGGACAGAGAGAGAAAACACTGTCGTGAGATAACACACTAAGGTCAACAGCAGAACTGTCAACTGTAAAAGCAGGAAATTCTCCTATTCTCCCTCCCCTGTCCCCCCACCCCCACTCTAGACACACATAAGTAGTGCACAGGGGATGAGAGGAGAATATCAGGATGGATAATGGAGATGGACAATACAGTAAGGAAGGGGAGGACAAGAACACAGGATGTGAGTCAGGGATGGAGTGAAAGCCCTGCAGGATGGAAAAAGTATACAATGGAAGAGTGCAAGACTGAAGAATAACAATACATGACAGAATGAGAGGAAGTCAGAGACAATATGTGGCTGAAGGAACGGCAGGAAATATCACCTTTTTCCTGACAATGATGGAGATTTATGTTTTTTTAGAGGGGATTCCAGCTCTTTGGGAGATAAAAGTCCCATTCAACTTTAACAACTGATGCTTCGGGTTGATTCCTGATAATAGAGGGGTTGAACTTTGGAAGGAGGATAGGAAAATATGGAATGAGTGTATACAGTGATTTACAGTACAGACAGGGAGGTAAGAAAAAAACTGAGGTGTTGAGAAAACGATGGAAAAAAAGGGAGAATGAAATGGATAAGGAAAAGTGATAAAATGTCTGACCTCTCTAGCCGACTTGGGTCACAGGGCAGGGGGTGCGTTCCTGGCTTGCTGTTGGTCAGCGCCTCCCAGATGGTCACCTAGACACAAAGAGGAGGCCGCGCAGGAAGTCAGAGAAGACAGGAAGTGGGTAGTGGACGGACAGAAGAAGAGAATGGAGTGTTCATGTGAAACAACAGCATCCTCCCTGCAGGGTTTTTCCTGTTAATGCATCGCTCACATACAGCACAGAGACAGCCAGCGGGCTTGTTATGAATTATGAACTGACTGGATGTAAACTAGATCGATCCTTCTGATACAGCTATTAATATTGTTAAGGACCTGTTAAAAACACTACACTATAAAGGCACATCATTCACCATTTGTACTGAACAATGACTGATTTAGGGTTTGAGGTTTTGCATGATTTCACAACAACAACGCACAACGTACATTTTTTAGAAGTAATAATGGGGTGGGGGGACGGGGGGGCTTATATTTGCCCGGGGCCCCCTAGAAGGTTAATCTGGCCCTGTTATTACCTTCTATCAGCTCCCTAATTTCATTTCAGTACACTATGCAATTCAAATGATTGAGACTAGAGGGTTAGTTGAGATGTCTTTGACAGAGTCTTGTGATAATGTGATGCAAGCTCTGACTCTTTTTTTCTGAGTCCAAGACATGAGATTCCATCTTCCACATGGCAACCACTTTTAATGCAAGAAATTACTATAGTCACAAAAAGCCTTGCATAAAACTCACATCAGATGAACACCCATGTTGAATGCAGACTACCTCTACATAAGCCTTCTAGATCACTAAGATCCTCTGAGACCAATCTGTTCGTGGTTCGCAGAGTAAAGTAAGTCATTATGCAACAAACAGCTGGAATAAACTTCCTGAAGATTTGAGACTTTCACCCACTCTGACCACTTTTAAAACTAGACTGAAAACTTTTATGTTCACCTTAGCTTTCTGCTAAATCTTCGCACTTTTAACGTCCGCACTGTTTTGATTATTGTCTATGTTTTTATTCTCTTTGTCTTTCTGTAATGCATTTGAATTCATGACATGTTGTGCTGTGAAGCACTTTGAGTCTGCCTTGTGTATGAAAAGTGCTATACAAATAAAGCTGCCTTGCCTTGCCTTAGTTGCTTGCTGCTTTTTGCACAAACCGGGGTTGGACGTGCACACTCTCTACATACTTGACAACCTAATTCTAACAACAAATGAATCTCCCAGGCCTCAATTTTGAATAAATGTTCATGACGCTGCAATTTAAAATGAAAGGCAACTGTGAGCGATGAGAAATTAGAACTTTTTTAGAACATGATAGGCGATTTGTCAGTGCTGTTTGTTTTACATGCAGTGTCAGCAGTATGGTCTTTTATCACCAGTCCTGCTTCCAAACTAGAGTTGTAATTAAAAATGGCACCCTTTTCATCACAGTTTGAAGTAGTAGTACAACAGCTCAGGACAGCAGGCTGCTGAATGTACAAACTAGAGCACAAATCCTCAGCTGCAGCCTTGTTTCTGCCTCCTCTTCATTCCCCTTTTGTACCAAAGCTGAGAAAACACTGATGATGTTCTTTGACCTGTCTCACAGAGCCTATTTATACTTCTCTCCCCGTACCTCTGGAAGAAGGCCAAGGACTATCAGGACCAGGATCTCTGGGATATCAGAACAGCACATATCCCAAGGCAGTGTGAAATATGATGGGTCTGGGCTCTACAACTCACAGGCAATTTATTCTGCTTATTGATTTTGCTTCAGTATTGATCGTTTTTATTTGAAAATGTTCGCCTTTTTACTACTTCAGTGTGTCTGTTCGCTTGGTCTTGCTTGACTTATTTACTGCTGTAATTTGTAGCAACTGAAAGAGCCAATATATTGCACACAAGCAAAGTTGAGATAGTTGACCCCCCCACCTCAACAATGATTGGCCAATCATAGCTCAGCAACAGTAATTAGGCCTAGCAGGTGTGTCAGGCTTTGGGTTCCTCCTCACGCTGCTGTAAAAAGAAGTGTGCATGCGGTGTTGATTGACAAACACGTTGGTAACATCTCACCTAAAAGCCTTTTCTCAGGTAATGTTGTGGAACATACTGTTTGAAAAACATAAAACAACAGTCTGATCTCACATTTTTCTCTTATCATGCTTATTGTACTAGGGCTAACCAGCTCTACATTGCAAGACAAGAACAATGCTGTCTGTTTATTCACATGGACCAGCGACTAGTGAAGTTTTTGTTGTAAAACGAGTCAACAAAAATAGTCTATTAACTAGAGATGAGATCACACCAGCAGCAATGCAAGATTGGGCCAGGGGTGTAAGGTGGTGAGGAAATGAGGGGGGGATCTCTCAGGAGTGTCACAGTCCGCCCACCTGGTCATATTCGGAGCCAGCCTCCAGCAGACTCTGCTGTATGGCGAACTGAAGCAGGTCCTCCTCCTCATCCCTCATGCTGTCTCTCTGTCTGCCCCTTAGCATGGAGTATCCAGGCGGGGGCTCAAACACACATGGGGGAATGTCTCCGGCTCGGCATGACACTGCAGCACACAGGAAGAAGGCAAAGGGAAGTAGTGTTATCTAACAGTTAAATAGATCAGAGCAGCAAAAGGAAAAGCATTACTGAGTAAAAAGAAGGGAAAGCCAGAATTGTGGCAATTGCATTAGGTGATTTTCCTTCCATACTAGCGTTGCAAAAATATTTATATTACTCAACTGCATGTATTTTCACAGGACTATAACTCTAAGTTAGAGCGTTGCTGCAAGATAACATCAAGGGTTTCCAGAGAGGTTCCTTCTGACTAGTCACATGATAAATTACATCGACCCTCTGCATAGCAGCAGTTTTATAAGTGGCTGTTGGGATTCTGATCAAGTGACAGGATGATGAAAGTAAGCCATAATCGCATACACAACACAAACAACATTACCTTGCAGCCAGTGATAAATACTGCTCATTACTCTATCATGCACAGAAAAGTCTGTTTGTGGACTGAAGTATGGGCCAGGTGCTTCAGTAAATGGTAGTGGAGGTTGATTTAACAGCTTTGTTTGTGAAAATACAGTTGAGTGGAGACCGAAGAAGAAGAATATGTCAGAAGAGACAGCACTGTAATACAGAAGGAAACATTATAAAGTATATGGGCGTGTGTTTTTACTGGTGGAACTGGAGCTGGAGACGCTGGAGGAGTCACTGCCCGGAGATGGGGTGTCTGTCCTGGGAGTGTCCCTCTGTCCGTCCCCCTCCACCGCCACTTCACTGTCAGGTCTGACGCCCGTCCCCTCCTCGCAGCCGTTCAGGTTGCTGAAGGTGATCCTGGCATTCAGGATGTGGTAGAGAGGGATCTCTGCAGGCAGTGAAGATGACACTTTTATGATCAAGACTAAGTTTTTCTGTTGGCATCTTTGCATCACTCTCATCATCCAGTTAACCGTGCGTGTCCTTACATCAATTCTTTTATTTTTTAGTAAGCTAATATGTATCCCTCTGTCTTTATGTCTTTCCATCCATCTTTGTATCTATTTTAATTTCCCATCATCCCATATTACTTCACCAGCCATCATTTTAACCCCCCTCCCTCCCTCCCTCCATCCTTCCATCCACCTCACTCTCCCGGCACTCACCAATCTTGACAGGGAAGCCAGGCGGCAAACGCAGAGTGATGAAGTCACGCAGCTTAGCGAACAGGGCGTTGGAGATCGCCATGAGATCGATGATAGGCACCACTTGTTCAGCAAGGGACAGAGGATGGGACTCGCACAACCACAACTTGGCTTTAAACCTGGAAACATAACACACACACACACACACACACACACACACACACAAAGGACATTTGTTGATGAAAATGACCGAAAAACAATCCCGACTTCAGTATAATTGAAGCAATTTACGTCCTCATTCCAGAGATTGGCTCTTTGGCCAGAGGTACACAAAGACAGTGATTACATCAGCTAAGAGCGGCCGTCCACAAGCTGCTGAGTCCTGTTCAAATTGAGGCCAATCAATGCTCATATTTTAAGTGGTCAGATAATGACCACAGCATTGAGAGGCAGCTCTGAAACCTAAACACTTTATTCTCATGATATCCCCTCACTTTTTATTAAGAGCCAAAGAAACAATGAGACTGACAACTGAGAATGGCAGACAGGCCGGTAGCCTGTTAGAGCAGATGACTGGACAGCAGGTTGGCAGGTGGATGAGAGAGGCAGGATAATGAAATCAAGTAAAGATGATTTGTCATGAGCTGTGCGAATATGTGTGTGTATAGTTCCCACTATTATTAATCCATCTCTCCCCTCAGGATCTCGGCAGTCAGCTGCCACGGATGGCTGATTTTACCCTGCTGCCAGTGTGTGTGTGTGGGCCTGTCTACTTTTCGTCCATCAGTTTGTCAGCTCTGGCACTTGACGGGGTGAGTTTGGAGGGCGACTCCACTGTATGCATGGCTGCCTGTCTGTTTTCCTGTCTGTCTGTGTCACCTCTGGGTCTTGGTGGTGAGCTGGCACGGGTGGCCGATGTCCCTCTGAGTCAGTGACGAGCCGGGGTTGAAGTATTCCTCAGCCGTCAGCGCTGCTGGGTTGGTGAGCGCAGGACAGGACATCTGTGTCACCAGGGCCTGTAGAAAGTAAATAATGTAAAGCTTTCCTTAAGAAAAATTGCTCATCAAAAGGATTGTCAATCAATACCAGTGAGTCAAAGCTTACGTTGAAAAGACGTTTCAAACTCACTTCCATGGCTATTCTCACAAAACACTCACCTCCCACTGGGATTTCAAGGCTTTCCATTTACCAACTGACATTTTAAACAGTTCAGTGAGAAAACTTTGCTTAAAAGCCAAAATTCAAGAAATGATGAAGCAGTTTTCTTAATCCAGTATTTTGCATCATTACTGTACAGTAGACGTACGTTGGTTCACTGCTCTAATTAGTAGCTCACTGTCGACATTTAAGTATGACTTCAGTAAACCTGTCAAAGGCATGCTAAAGACTAAAGGCTGCTAAAGACTTGTTTAAACAGAGGAGAAAAAGTTGCTGCATGTTCCTGTCAGTTGCATTAAATTCATCAGTGAGTTTAGGGTTGGAGAACATTTAAACATTGCAGCTTTACAGTTTCACAAATATCAGCAGAGAATATGTCAAAACCTAAAGAAAAGGCTTGTCTCAAAGCAAACGTGACAGTGTGTGGGGAACAAGTGAAAAGACAGAATACAGCAAGAGGAGAAGGATGGACATATGAGTCACAGAGGCTCTCTAGCATAAACAAATTTAAAAAGCATAATCAATATTTGGGAGCAGGTCGGAGCCTGACTTCTTGTGTTGCTCTGCTTTGATCCTCATATGGTAGATGATGATTGGGAAAATCACTGCTTTCAGATGAAAAGAGTTTTTTAATTTATTGGATTGGGTTAAGAGAAGGTTTTATGACATGTTCTCGACCCATTGAACACATAACATGTCATCCTTCATTTGAAGACAACACTGGAAAATCAACACGCTTTTGAATTTAATGTTGGAACATCTAAACTATCCGTCCACTTACCCCGTTGTTAGGCCCCATGTGTTGCTCAGCAATCCCGAGGAAGTTCTGCAGTGGAGTCTTCCCACCTGCTCAGACACACACAGCAGTCACAAGTCAGACGGAGAAAATTACACAATATACAAACTCAAGCTGTCCAAAGGATGCTTCAAAGGATGCTTCAATTGGTGCTTATTTATCAAGAGATGACGCAGCACGGGATCATTAATCTGCACCGTGGCGTTATTTTGCTCGATAGTCTTTTGCTGAAGATAACTTACTGCATTTTGTTTTGTGGTGAGCTTTATGAGAACAAGTGTTCACATTTTGACCTTAGGCCTGCTGATCTATCCACAGCTGCTGCTTGACTCAAGATACAGTACCTTTCTTAGGACATATAACACTCAGAGAGTGTTGGCAGAATGATGATAGTGCAGGGAAAGAGCAAACGGAGTAAATCACTCATTCAGGAGTCAGTGTAGTGCTTCCAAGAACTCTTCCCTCCATAATAGCAGAGTGCAGGTGGGGATTGTGACCTGGGAGAGAGGAGCCCTCAGAGGAGCATGTGATGGTAAATCGTTGCTGACAGCGACAGTCCGGGGAAGGAAGCCTGCTAATCCCGTTTGATTCATGATGTGAACCAGAAAACGAGCTGGAGCCACAAAGCAGACGTCACAGGCTGTTAGCCAGAGCCTGAGGGTGATCTCATCGAGCTCAGGTGGGAGGGATTACTCATCGGTGACTCGTTTAGTGGGACATGGCACTGAGGGGATAATGGAGACGTTCAGCTGCTACAGCTGTGATGCACCTGCACACAATGAACACCTTGATGGTCCTTGAGGTGACGTTGTCTAACTGAAGTGTGGTCGACAAAAATAAAGGGTCTACCTTTTGTCTTGTTCTTGTTCTGGTCGGACAGATGGTCGGTTCTGGTTCTGGTGATCAGCTCCACATTTGATGCTGCGTACACCTGAAAGCGGAGGAGACACTTAACTCATGTGTTTTGTTGACATTGCCTTAACTTCCTTGTTGTTTGGAACCCCACCAGTGTATGTATAATAGTACATTTGCAAAAAGTCCTTCCCAGTCTGGGAAATGTACAGTATGTAATCCTACATATGGATGTAACTTTGGTCAATTAGCCCCCGGGGAAGTCTGAGGGAATTATTATAAAACTCCACTGACAGCAATACAATGTGGGAGGGGTACTGTTGATGCCGATCTGATGAAAATCCATTGTATTGAACAATGTTTTACAGCCAGGGTCTCTGAGACCCCGAGCAGCAACATGTTTTCTGTAGTGCATCTGAAACATGTCATCAGCTTAATATATTTTTAAAAGGACTTTGAGAGAATTAGGGCCACATGTGAAAAGATATTCTGACTTGAATCTAAGACTTCTGACATTAACACTGAGAACTCGTTTTCTGTATAGTGTATAAAAAAAGATGAGGAGGCCCCAATCCTCTACTTGACTACAAGACTCCAGATGGGACATTAGGGTTAAAGATTGATCATGACATAGAAGTGAAGGTTAAACAAAAATCATAAATTGGCGCAATACTTACTTCAGCTAGTCCTGATTTATTTTTCAGCGCATGGAAATGTTAGAGTGCCTTAATTTGTACAGCATACATGGTCAAGGGAAAACAACGTATATCTTGTATTTTTTGTCAAAAACGTACAAACCACATATTTTACTCCTAATCTGGGTCATGGCCAACTTCTACAAACTACAGTTCATAGCAGAACACTGGAAATCCTCACCAGTGACCAGGGAAAGGAAATACTGATTAAAAATTAAGCAGGCTGCTGATTCTGAGTTTACACTGGACAACGGACAAGTGGAAGGAAGAGCTAAAAAAGCAGCTCTACAGGAGTTGTCTGTTAACGTTTGTAACTCGAAGTCAATGGTGCAGTAAATGAATGCTTTTTTAGCTGCACTATTTTACTAGAGCCTGACTGAACTGCTTTTAAACCCGTGACAGATGGTCCTGGGTATCTGACTCTCTTCAGGGGGTCAAGAAAACAAATGTAAGGTAAAGCATGTGTCTGCGCAATACATACTTTTTTGCTTAATTTGAAAGGCCATCTGCTCTTTCACATGCTGATAAATCACATTTCAGAATCCCATCTGTCCTTATTTAAAGATGTAGAATGTTAGGTCTAGGTGATTCTTTCTGGAAATTAAACTGTTCAAGTGAAGTGGACTTTCAGGAAATATCAGATTGAGCGCTGACAGCAGTGGTTTCTCTGGACAGTGTGAGCAATAGTGTGTGGACAGACTGTGCTCTACCTTGGCTTCATATCCATTCACCGACTCCGTCTTCTCGCTCCTCCAGCCCAATATACCCGTCTTGTTCCTGCAACAGAGACTCAACACATCAGTTCTCTGGGGTCTCGACTTCCAGGCAACACAGGTAATCTGCAGATATGAAGTTTATTATTAGCTTTTTAGTTGATTAATTGAGTTTATTTAACAGGGGCCGTGCACAACATAACCATTGAGGCCAGAGTTAGCAATACAGCTAATTTACATCTGGAAAACATAAAAGGCAATATAATACAAACAATTAAAAACTTACATCTGTGGTCCCTGGAAAACATAAAAGGCAATATAATAAGAACAATTAAAAATGATAAAATGCTGTACCATCGGCGATGTTTGCAACAGTACATCACATACAAACTATGTCATAAAAATATATACAATAACATACTCTCCATGTTGGAAAACTGTTTGTGTCAAACAAAGGTTGAGATCAGTGATCACGAGGTGATGTGTACCTGAGATGACATCATAAATACACACTAGATTTTTCAAAGGCCCTGTTTTTTTTCTCTATAATAAACAGTCATCGACATCGCAGCCATTGTCCTTGTTTGTTGTCTGTTGAGATCAGCAGTTCACTGTGCAATTAGGAAGTCTGCCCAGGAGTTAGTGAGGCATATCCCATCTTCATGATCTATTCTCATCACTGAAATCCTTCAGGGCCACACCACAGAAAATGAGTATTTATGGATGCATATTAACCCTTATATTTATCATGGTATCTTTGAATTGAAATCAGGTATTTCAAAATATATTTCACTTGTGTTAGAGTCTCGGGAGAAAGGCTTTGGGGGATTTTTAGCCATGCTAGTGGTGTGGCTTGATGGCAAAGTCAGTCAGAGACTGCTGTGGCCAAACTTTGGTAATGCTCCGACATTTCATCGAGCAATATAATCATGATCCAATTTTGTCCATCACTTCCGTCCTGTGGTCAGAGGAGCTTTATTGGACGAGCATCTGGTCCCCCTGGGCGATGCTAAAGACTTTCATGATACTCTTGCTACATTGTACATTCCATCTTGACAGCACCATGTATCCCAATCCCCCCACCTTAAAGTTGAAGTGTGTAACATTGTCATCTAGTTAACTGTCTGTTAAGTTACTACCTATCAAAGAGTGAGCTAAAAAATTGTGCTTGAGTATATGACCCTGATATGAAAGGGCTTGTATTTGTTGCTTTGCCTGTGGCGACTTTTACGCACTTAAATCAAATGAGACGCACATTTAGTGACACTTTTTACGTCAGTCCCCTTCTCTCTTCAGACCTCCTATCAGTGTGGAGCATGTGAAGGCGTCACGCTGCATCACGCAGGTGAGAGCTGCCAATCTAATGACGTCACACAGTCGACACTGTTCGGTTTTGAAAGGAACTCTGGGAGATGAGGTCCCAGAGGCGCGCCTGCAATTACATCTTACCGCCCGAGAGGTCGCTAGAAACAACGTATCTCTATTCTTACGGACTACAACTTTAACAATAGCTGGCACTACCAAATACCTGCAAAACGAATTGCATTCCCATCAGCCTCAGCTGTACATGTGTTTTGTGCTAATTAGAAAATGCAAACATGCTAAAGCTAGATGGAGATCCTGGTGAAAATGACCTGCTAAACATAAGAATGAATGCTGACATTAGCATTTAGCTAAATGCACCGGAGTGCTCAAGTATAGCCTCATAGAGCCACCGGCATGGAGCTCAGTCTTATTCTCCAACTAATCCAATGTCAAACAAAGTTATGTCTGAAAGTCTGAATTTGAATGGTATATAGCTCTATTACTCATAAACGTTGTACTCCTTGACCCTGCCCTAAAACAGCAAAACTGCAGTGCTGTAGTTCCTGTGCATGGCTGGGTAAAAACGTATTAACTCCAGAGGTGGATGTCCTGTCTGTGGTGCTTGACAAAGTGGTTTGCTCTAAAGCATCATAAATACATTATTGGCATGTAGACAGGAGTGCTGACCAGGGAAAATGCACAGAGGTGACACTGAGGTACAAGTCTGACAGGGAGGTGATTACTCCCCCCAAACACCACCTCCCTTTATCACTTCTCTCTGTCGTTCCCCTCTCCAGCGTCTTACTTTTTATCTGTTAACGTTCACTTCCTGTCGCTGCCTCTCTTTTCACGATCCACCTATATATCACTGCGTCTCTCCGCAGTCGTTTTTTCTCCCCTCTCTTCTCCTGCCTCCAAAACCATTGTCTCCTCCTGTAACGACGCCTGTATCATCCTTTTGTCCTTTATAGTCTTGTGTCCCATTCTTCTTCTCCCTTCATTTCTCTCTGTAGAATGCCTTTTTTCTCCTTCCTCCCCTTTCCTCTCTTCCTTAATTCTCCTTCACACTTCTCTCCCCTCTATCCCTTTCTTTTCAAAACTATTTTGTCCCTCTGTCACACCAGTCTCATGTCACCACCTGACCAGAATAGCATGACTTTTGTCCCATATGCCCCTGATCGGTACTCCTCTACCTCCTTCCTACTGCTTCTTTTTTATCTCTGCGTTGAAGTCACTTTATGTGATACTAAACTGTAAAAAGCTCTAAATTGACTGCACACAAGCCACCTGTTCATCCAGTTTTCATCTAGCCCTCTTCTCCACCCTTCTCTCAGTCAGCTTACAGTACGTTTTGTCTGCCTCTCCCACGACTTTTCGTTCTGCTATCTGCCCTTTCATCTCTATGCGCACTGGTGCATTTTACTTGCAGTACAGTGTTGAGCTCTTTTTTCCAAGTGGGCTTAGTCTGATTCACACAGCCTGAAGCTTCCACATCATGCTTACTCCAAACACATTTTTACATTTTTTTTAGCCATTTGAGTTCACACAAGATGCAGAATATCAAGAATGGAGTATTTCTAGTTAGATTAAATACAATGACTTGAAGGTAGCCGATGTAACCTTTGCGGAACAGTGGATAATGTGTTCTCAAGACCTACAAAATAATGAGTTTTTCAGGCACTGTGCTAGTCTGCATCACTGTAAATGAGCATATAAGGAGTATTTTTATCAGTCGTCTCTAGCCATGTGTTATGCACACCGAACGGAATAAAAATAACAGAATCAAAATAATGAATACTAAATTAGTGCTTATAGTATAACAGCAGGATGAGTCCTAAAGCAGCAAATGGTCTCAGCAAAGTTGAATGCACTTTCATTGCAGGAAAATGTGCCCTTGTCTCTGCGGTGGATATATATCAGTAATATGTGGTGTTGACTCTTTTGTTGTCTCCACCTCCCTCTGTGCTGCTGCTCTGCTGCACTGCTGTTAGTGTTTTCCTACATTTTGTGAAATGCATTTTGACAGCCACCAGCGAATGTGTCTGAACTTGTTCCACTAGTAGCGTAGGAGCAAGCAACGGTGACTGAGTGACAGAAATTCAACAACAAAAAGATGATTTTCTCCACCGAAGAAAAAAACAATCCAGCACTCAGAAAATGGCTGAATTACATTGTGTTGTGCTGTGGCTACTGTTGGTGGAGAAAATGATTACGGTGCTATTTCTGTGGTACTTTTCTTCCTGCATGATTGTTAAACGTGGCTGCAAAATGGTGAGACTAGAATGAAGCCCTTGCTCTTGGATTCTGATAGATATAATATGAAATATTGCTGTTTATTCTTAATGTTTTAGATTTTCTGCTGGATTTGCTGTGTTGGAAATTGACATGTGACACCATCTACAATGGTTTAGTTTTCAGGAACAGCTATGCATTAGATTATATAGCTGGGATTTTTACTTTAATTTCAAAAGTGTTTGGGTCAGAGTCACTAGTAAAAGATTTCTACACTAGCAGACTCTAACTTAACATTCAGTTAGTTAGACACTACTCAGTATTGCATCTGACCTCTCAAACGCGATGTTGCGGGTGTCCAGCTGAGTGGTCACCACGGGGGCAGACAGCCTGGCTGCTACCTGCTCATCACTGGGGTGCACCGCCCCCAGAAGGCCCAAACCCGCAGAGTTGCTGCTGCAGGCAGCGCCGTTTCCCCGGCCAGGTGAGAGAGCTGAGAGAGATGAGACACACAAAGTCTCGCAGAACACCAGCTGCCTGTCGTGGTCGACCTCCATCACCTCAGCGCTGGAGTCTGAGAGGCAAGAGAGTGACAGACAGTTAGAGAAAAATGAGGGCAAAGTTAGTTAAAGTCAGGAGAGAGACAGGGAAGAAATTGGTAGTGGAAAAGTACTACAATACAAATTAATGAGGCTGCAACACACCAACATACGAATGGACGTGTGAGGAAAGTCAAGAGAGATGATATCAGTACCCTGTCCTATATGCTGATCCAGAGCATCCCAATCATACTAAATGCAACACTCCCACAGAGTTTGACCTCTGACCTTGTCCTCTGAAAATGAAGCTCCGGTTTCCTCTCTGCCAAGTCATCTGTTCGAAGCCCATCAGGGTGGTGTCAACGCGGAGACACTGACCACTCTTCCAGACTCTGTAGGTGTCGCTGGGGCAGATGCGAGACACCAGGGGCACTATGGGCAAACACAGACGCACTTTAAATCAAACGGTGCCATTTCTAATGGATATGTACAGAGTTGAATGCAGAAGATCTCTTTTCCGGTGACTTGATTCATCATGGCGCAATGGGTTTTGCAAAGCTCTTAGGATAAAAAATAAAAGCTGTAGCTGTTTAGCTCTCAAACCAAAACCACACATGCATACTGCTGTGAAGAAAGTGTGTGAGCATCAGCGTCCAGTACAGCAGGAAGAAACAACCCTCTTCAGCCCCAGAGGGAGATAATAACATGATCAGTTATGACTGGCTGGTACTGGACTGCTTTATCGAGTGGAATAAAAAACTGGACTCACCCCAGCTGGTAAACTCCCATTTCATCTCAACATAGAAGTCCTGGGCCTGGACAGAAAAGGGAAGAGGCAGGGAAGAGGAAGACAAATAAGAAAGCATCCGGCATAGATAAAGAGGAAGATAGAGAGAGCAAATTGGAGGAAAATATATTGCACGGATACAGTTTCATTGTCTGTTCCAAAGATGGGGGGACTGGCACAGAGAAGTGGCTGTGTATGTGGGGGTTAATAATAGAAGGGATGGAGGGCAGAATGTTGTGAAAGAGTGCAGCAACAGATAAAGGATGTTTTGCAAGTGCATGTGTGCTTGAGTGCAAATACTCATTGTTAAATTGTGAGGGAGTTGTGTCTACCGTATGAGTGTGTAAGTGTGTGTGAGTGTATCGGGGGAGCCAGCTGGAGCAGACACACAGGGAGACAGACTGTGTGAAGGCAGTTCCCTGCATCTCTGCCACTGTTCTCCTGCGGCTCTACTTCTGCAGCGGCTTCAACAAGATCCGCTGCACCTCAACACTTCCCTGTCAGGATTATAACCATCAACCTTCAAGCGCTCCAGTCTCAGCTTGTTCATCCCTGCTCCTACTCTTCCTTTAATTGTGGCGCTCCGTACCCGTTTAGGGGAAACCAATGAGTCAAATTACCCAGGGACAGAGGGTTTTTGCAACATGAAGACATAGCATTTGAGTGTATTTCCCTTGTTGGGCCGTAAACAAAGTTATTAATACCTTCAAACAAAGATGTAAATGCTAAACAGATTAATTTACATTTCAGATGAATGCATGTCTGCTCACAACCCCCCTTGATGTGCCTTTGTAGTTTGTGTATCTTTGTGTTTTGTGTCATGTATGTCATTTTTTTTAACGTCTGTGCTTCTTCATGCACGCTTGTTTGTGTCTATGTGTCGTCATGGGAGTATCTTTTTCCATGTGTGCATCCACGTATGTGCGTGCATGTGTGTGTTTGTGTGAAATCCCACTTGGCGCAGACGCTCCAGCAAGACGGGGATGCCTGCCAGCCTCTTGGCAGTCCTCTGGTAGTCACGGTAACGAAGCACGAGACGCACCAACTCCGGATCTCTTGTACTCACCGCCTCCTGAAGAACTGGAAAACAGTGAGCGAGACAGAGAGTAAAACGGAGCCAGTCACTCAGACCTCATCCAAAATTTATGTGCGTGAGCAATTTAAGGGGGCAGAATTGCCAAAACTGAAGTAGGCCAAAGGAAAAGCTGGTGCGACCAATTACTGCAGCTCGCCCCTCATTCAGCAGACCGCCACATTGCAGTTAATCTTACAGGCTGTTCTACACTTGAACAATTATATAACAATTTAATTTCTCTTTCTTTAACAGCAAATCTCTGAGTAAAGGGCTAACAAACAGTTGAATCCAATGTAGCCATATGCTATTTCACCAATACTGACACGACACAGTAATTAGATTAGGAGAAAAAAAAAAGAGGATTACTTAACAGAGTTAGAGTTAGTTCACTTTTCGGTGCTTAATTCATCACCATAAAGAAAAAAACAACCTTATGTTACATGCAGCGCTACACTGGTTAAAAAAAAACAACCTAATGATGAGACTGGGAGACTGGAGTCACAATAAAGGGCAGTTAAATAAGACAATATCATTTCAAGGTTAAAAAAATGAATTGATTTCATGCTCCATTAGTCACCCATTGCCAGATTGCCACACTACATTTGCACAGTGCCAGCAAATACGAGGTGTCTGGCAGAAGCCCCTGGAAAATAGAGCCAGTGGGAAATGTTGGGTACCATTTTGCAAATACAGTGTATGATATATCATACATTATAGATTATTGTAGTCCTCTCATTGTGACCAAGGGGGCTGTAGCCACATCAATAACATTTTGCTAACCATTTTTGATTGGGTTCTTCAACTGGGTTCCTGCAGAGGACAGGTCATGCTTGACATGGCTCTCCAGATAAGCACACATGCCCAAATGTTCTTATAGGTAAAGGAGTAGACGGACGCTCATGGAGGGTATTCATGATCAGATGCCATTTGAAGAACTTGTTTATATCAGAGGTGGTACAAGTAGCATTTTCACATCAATACATGGTACCATGCAAGCACATGCAGAGGTGGGCCTTTCCCTCCAGGCCAAAGCGCCCTTTTTTGATCATCATGTGATAGTTATAGCTCCACAGTTTCATTCTCTGATACACAAGATGACAGCAGTTCTGACCTGTCTTAAAAGTTTTATTTATAATATTCATCAAGTGTTTGGAGAATTGATATTTCTGGATTAATACTAGCCTGCTGTTGCATTAATGTTTATGTTTTATCACCTGTAAGTTTTTGTCATGGATGTCTTTCTTACTTTTTGTCATGGGCGACCATTTTGACGACTTTACGTTATGTAATTATAGAACTCAATATAAACAATTATGGACAGAGTCTGGGATCTGTATCAGGACAGTATCCTGACTTCAAGCAGCACAGTTGTTGAAATATTGCGCTCACCTATATAGATTTTTTGTCTTACTCTTACTCCTGCCATGACCATATCCGTCACTCCCCCCATTAATATTCGCTCTTCAATTTATTTTCCCACACTTCCTTTCTGAATCTGTTGCCTTATTTTCTTTGGTTGCAGCTCTTTGTGTGCAGCAGCCTTGTCTCCTGGAAGCATCTCCCTCAGCCTTGGCTGTAGTCGGCTCTGTAACCAGTCTGCTGAGCATTGCGTCAGGTCAGTCACTGTGAGCCACTTGTTAGCATAGTCAGCAAGCTTTGACTCTCTCTCTTCCTCACCTTGGGAGTCCCACAGAATGCAGATCTCACTGTCGAGTCCCTTATGCCCCTATTTAACTTAGAGCGACTGCCCCTTCAGATGTCTCTGCATGGCTCTGGTTCAACTGTACTTACTTGCTTCTTATTTATTCCTTTATTTCTCGAGAAACTATTTATGATTATATATTTGAATATATTGATAGTAACAATTAAAATGACAATGATATATTGTTGTATACAATGATGCCTGTACTGCCTTATCTTGGAACACACTCCAACCCTCCAACACACCAACTGATAATCAAGGGCATAAATATAAACAGAGCCAACAGTGGCTGTACTGGGGCCCATGGGGTGGGGCAAGTGCTATTTGCTATATATGCCCTTAACAAAGGCAAACCCATCTCTGTCACGGTTTTATTTTTTGTAAAATAGTCTGTAATAGCAGTATCTATAACAAAATTATATGCTACTTCTTAACTATGAAAAATATAAATAAACTTTAAAAAATATATATTCAAGAAATAAATAATTTTATGCAATGATGATTGCTGGATAATATGTTGGTTGTCCAATCAAGTCTCTATTTGATAATGTGATGAGACGATACAATATACAGTAGCTAGTTTAGGTCCTTCATAACAGCCTGTCATAACTACCTTACACCACTGCAAACAATGCACATGCTTTTAGAACCACACACACACACAGACACACACACACACACACACACACACACACACACACACACACACACACACACACACACACACACACACACACACACACGCTCACCGGTCCATCCATTGCGGTTCTCCTTGCTAACGTCAGCTCCATGCTGCAGCAGGATTCTGGCACAGTCCAGGTGTCCCAGCGTGACAGCCAGGTGGAGAGGAGTCCGACCACGGGGGTCCAGAGTCTCTAAATTAGTCTGGAAGCGAGCGGTGGAGAAAAAAGAAAAGAGAAGAGAAGAAAAGGGAGAGAGGGGAGTGAGCAAGAGCAGACAGAGAGAAATGAAACAGGAGGAGAAGAAATTGGGGTTAATTGTCTATCACTGTAGTTCTCTTCTATCTCAGACAGAGGAGGGAGAAAGAAAAACACAATCCAGGAGCTTGAAGATGACCACAGAGAGATGGAAAGAGAGGCAGTGGCAGGTGCTAATTGATCCGTCACCGCTCCAACACAGCTTGGTGCGACACTCCTGTATCGCCCATATTTTCTAGGCTGGATGGACTGGGCTTAGCTAAACACATATAGGACTATCTGCTCCAAGCTCAGAGCGATTACAACAGCCTTCTGTTTGATATTCTTCACAGGATTCAGAGAAGGTTGTCAGTTTGAATCCCTGGTGGGGAAAACAAAGTAGATACGGAACACAGTTCTCGATCGGCCATGCCATCAGCAAAGTATATAACTAAAAGCCATTTAGTGAGCAAAAATACATGTTTTTTCTTCTTCTGAGTGTAATAACTGACAGCAACACTGATGAACAAAAAGAATAATTAATGCTTCAGGCTTCACTTCGGCTCTCAGCTCGTATTTAGAAGCATGTCAACAAGACCTCATTTGTCAGCCGTGTTACATTCATGGTAATCGGTCATATCAATCTCACCAGTGCTCTGGTATACTCAACTGAAAAGAAGCATTGCAGGAGGCTTGTAAGACATTTGGAAGACAGCTACGGATACTTTTGTCATGTTCTTTTCTGCTATGTTCCGGTATGTTTTCCTTGTTTCCAGCTTTTTCAGTCATTAGTGTTTCCTGTTTTATTTTCTATACTCTCCTTGTCTCTCGTTTCATATTCCCGCCTGATTGTCTGCCCCACCCGGATGTGTTTCAGCTCTCCCTCTTTACTGTCCCATTTTCTCAGTTGTCAGATCGTCGGCCAAAGCCAGTGTTTAGTTACATCCATTGTTTTGCACCCCAATTGTTTTTAGTTCCTCTTCTGTTTCCTTTTTTTTCATGGACTCTCAGTTGATGTTTATGTATGTATTTATCACATTTCAAACCATTGCACTTTACCTGCTGCCTCATCATCTGTAGCTCTGCATAAAGGTCCAAACAAACACATTGTAGATGCCCAAAATAGTAACTTATTAATGCCTCGGTTTTGGTTCAGAAAGGGGGTTATTTGGGTGTGCCAGACTACGCTTTTTAGTTGAATTAAGTCTAATTTTGAGACACGAAATGCACTTTAAAGAGTCAAAACAGAAACAGTCTGTTCACCTGTACAAAGTAACATTCAGCACAAGAATAGAAAATAATACCAGCAATGTTTAGAACAACAGAGTTCATATTAGTTTTTTTCCCATAGATACAGCATTATGAATCTCTAGTAGGTACAGGGGGGCAAGGGCATGAGGGATTTGTAGGTGAAGAGGTGATACAGGCCTTGACGGGAGCCAGTGAAGATCGATGAGGGTGGGGGTGATGCGTTGCCAGGGCTTGGTGTGGGTGAGAACCCTGGCAGCTGAGTTCTGCACCTACTGGAGCCTGTCCAGCGCTCTGCTCGGTACTCCGGACAGGATTGCGTTGCAATAATCCAGACGGGAGTTGGTGAAGAGCATTAAGTGTAGGCCAGGTGCAGTGATTTGTAAAGTAAGTCATGCAACTCCCCGTAAAAACCACAGCTGCTCATTTTTGCAAAGATTTAACAAACCGAGTCACGGCTAGATTTATTTTTTTAACCTTTTGACATGCCAGGCAGCCTCGCCGTTTCTCCTGCTTTCAGTCTTCATTCTAAGCTAAACTAACTGCTGGCTGTAGCTTCATATTTAGGGTACAGAGAAGTGATATCGATCTTCACATCTAACTCTGCAGAAAAGCACGGCATCAAATCAGAAAGGCTTGTATAATACTTCTTTAAAGAGCATTACTGATTTGTAATCAATACCAAGGTTGAAAAGAATCAGTCTATTGCAACTATTGTGCTTCACGTGTATTTACAGAGGTGTTAGTGTAGACTTTTAAAAGACTGCTGGATGAGTTATTTAAACGGATATCAACTTTTTTTAGGCTAAAATAATTGGAGCTGCTGCCCCCATCACTCGCAGTACATTGCTTAGCTTCCACACCCGTCCTTTCGCCTGCTTCTCCAAATTGGAGACGTAGCGACAGCCATCTGACCATGGATAAGTACCTCAACTATCTCTTTCATAAGGAAGCTGTGAAAATTCTGTACTATTTGGAGGACAATGTAAGGGTTTGAGTTGTTGTTTTTTATATATTGCGATTTAGAAATATGGCTAAGCAGGTGAATCCAGAGGAGATGCATGAGCCCTTATTGGACCCCGTAAATCCTTAATACATTTCCCTCCCCTCCACTGCTTTAACTTAAGCCCCTTCTGAAGCGACTGAGACTAGACCTAACAACTCAATATGAGGGAAGCTGTCTTGACTGTTTACTGCTCTCAGTGTTTAATAGCCTAATAAAAAAATGACTGGCAGCTACTAACACAGGTTAACTGTTATACTCAACACACATTGCAAGCAGAGCCAGAAAGACTCAGCAGTTACATTATCAATCAGTTACCGTGGGTTTCTGTTCCTGGTTTTTGCCAGGGAAATAAGGAAAACCCACACGGTATACACACAAACATTGACTAATGAATGCAAATACAATACGTACAAATACTTACACCCACAACGACACTCACAGGTTCTGTGTTTAGAAAAACCTAACTCAATAAGAGCACTATATCCTGGTCTCTGCGTGTTGTTGGGTGTACTATCTTGTAACTATCCACTCGTTGGTTAACAGCTCTCTGCTCTTCAGGGCTCTTTCAAAAGCAACCCTGTAGAGAAAGATTAAGAGAGAATGAGACAGAGGAATAATGTGGCTAAAAAAAAAAAAAATATAATATATTGCAACAACTGTAACATGTGACAAGACAGGCGAAGATGGAGGAAGAGGGAAAGAGAAAAGAGACACATATTGCGGTTGCAAGTGACGGCTACGGCAAACAAAGATGTGTGTGTGTGTGTGGGGGGGGGGGTGAGGAAAGAGAACAGACGGAGAAAGAGAGTTAAGAAGGGAGGAGGCAGAGAGGGAAGCTGAAGGAGACAACGACATGAGGGAGTCCCTCGGGAGCCTCGGGGACTGGGGATATATACGGTGGAAGCATCATAGCAACGCAGGAGAGCAGTTGGCTCTGCTGACATCTGCTGATAACAAACTTGGTGTAACATGCAAATACAGCCATTTTAGTGCTGTGTGTGTGTGTGTGTGTGTGTGTGTGTGTGTGTATGTGTGTGTGTGTGTGTGTGTGTGTGTGTGTGTGTGTGTGTGTGTGTGTGTGTGTGTGTGTGTGTGTGTGTGTGTGTGTGTGTGTGTGTGTGTGTGTGTGTGTGTGTGTGTGTGTGTGTGTGTGTGTGTGTGTGTGTGTGTGTGTGTGTGTGTGTGTGTGTGCGTGTGTGTGTGTGCGTGTGTGTAACACAAGCACTGTCAGACAACATGTGCTTGGGCAGCACAAATATGAAGAACTGTCAGTGTCACAAGAGGAAAAGTCTCAGGTGCCCATCATTTAAACAACACAAGAGAAAGAGACTGTGCAAGCAAAAACCCACAACTGAATATCAACGCTGAGCCTCGGAGAACACTTCCTGTCCAAATGGAAATTAAATTTTGGAAGGAAACCCTTCTAATGTTGTTAGCACAAAAAAAAGGGAGAAAGAAGAGACTGGAACAAAGCTGATCGTAAAACAATAGATGACAGAAAAGGAAATGTAAGAAAGAAAGAAAGAAAGAAAAAGGAGCAACTCTGCTCTTCTTAAAGTTTTATTTTTTCATGGCACTTGTGCTGTCTCACAGCTATCCTTTCATGCTGCCACTGCTCCCTTTTTAAGTGGTCGCGTGTAATGTCAGTGATTATCGGTTCAAGCTAATTTTACAGCTGTACTCGGTTTCAATAACTCTGAATACAAGCGCTGAGGGTTAACGGCTGAAACGCGGCATTATTACACAAGGGGAGCTGGAGAGGAATGAGGGAGGGAGGGAGGGAGGGGAGTGAAAGAGGGATGCTAATAAGGGTGAGGCTAAACAGAAACATGTGGTAAGGTGGATCGAGACAGAAAGAGAGGGAGGGGAAGAAAAGAAAGAGTTGCAGTGAGGTGATTACCAGGGAGGGAGACAGATGGGAGAGTGTAGGCTGCCAGAAACACAGTATAGGAAATGTATAAAACAGGATGACAGGGAAACAACAGAGCAATCCACCAAAGTGTAGCTTCTGGAGCTGCTTCCCCCCTCTTCCCAACTAGACCTGATGCAGCTCCTGTCTTGGTAAAAGAATGATTGAAAAAAACAAGAATAGGGAGAATATATTTCACCTGTCCTCCTGGCCTCTCTCTGATGAATTATACTACTAGTAGGCGGTATTAGTTGCTACATCCATTATGCTCATTACAAGTTGCTGATGAATACACGTCAGTTTGTTGATGTCTCGCAAAAAGGCCTTATTTACTCCTTTTTTTTTTTAACCTTATTAATTACCTTAGTCAGAACGCCCTGACTGAGAGCATCATAAACCTGCTGTCTGCTTATGTTCTCACAGAGGAGTTTCTAAACACTTTCACTGGAGCTTGAAAGGGCCAGGCGTTCCCAATCTGGGATGGTCTTGATGTAACAACCTCTCCATCACCAGCTCTCCTTCATTACTGGATTTGTTGTGATGACACCTTTGAGCACTATAAGAAGAGCCTCTGTGGGCTCGGTGATTAGCTGTGGTTCATTTTGGTCCGACTGCATCAAAAGGAATAGATAAATTGAATATGGTAAGTGGTGGTCAGACTTCACAGAGCTGCGCTGTGAATGCTAAATAAAGCTCAAGAAAAGTCCTGCATTTAAAATCTTAACTCAAGTTAACAAATTAAAATAACATGAACTCGTTATGCCATATGGTCCATTTCAGAATAATGTTGATATCTTTTGTGCACATCAGTGAAGCAGATTGTAAAGGTGGAGCTGAATTTAACCAATGGTGGGTAGCTTGTGGATTTCCTTTCAGAGGTCAATAAGGTCTTAATCTATAATGATACATCATGCTAGGTTATTTAATTATTTCATTTTAAATTATTAATCTGAAGATGCAAAGTCCGTAGTAACTCAAACAATCAATTATACATGTGGTGGGATGAAAATTTTGGTGTGACTTTGTTGCTGTGAGGCAACAGTGTTTACCACTGAGCCACTGTGTGACCCCGTTGACCTCTAATCTCTTTTTCCTGCACATCTCCTCCACCTGCAGCTGCTGGTGTGCTGCTTTGTGGCATGAGTGGTGACTGGTCCTGGAGAGGGTGACGCTTGGCACCTGCACCTAGAGGGCTCACACTCACCCGCCGTCAATAGACCGACGGATGACTCACAACGCCATTTTCACTACACTGGCTTAGCACTCAGCCCTAACCCCCGTCCAAACATGGGCATGTCCAGTTTGGGGAAAAAAAATGACAATAATGCCAAGCTCGAGGCTTCAAAACGGTAGTCCATTTATTTTATTCAGTCGATGGATGTCACACACACACACACACACACACATACACACAAACAGGAGCACCACTTAAGCCCACTCAGGGCGAATGTACTCCCGCCGCTACACGCTGACCTGGAGACACACTGACATACTTATTCACATGTGAACAATGCACACACACGTACTAGTTGACACTAAATCACAATGAAGAACAGTGAGTTCCCTTCCCCCCATTAACAGAACAGTAGCTCTCTGGAGGAAATAGTTGTTTACAACTAATGGGTCATGTACTCTCTCTCTCTCTCTCTCTCTCTCTCTCTCTCTCTCTCTTACACACACACACACACACACACACACAAACACACACACACACACACACACACACATTGGCTTTGTCTGACTTGTGTGGTTCCGTGGTTACTGTGGAGACATTATGTCACTCCTTGGCCCACTCTTCACTCCACAATGACAACACAATGGAGGGCATACTATGGTCACATTTGTGCGACAGATATTATGTACAGATTTTTTTGAATTGCCCAGTTTATAGTTTCATGAGTTAAATCGCAAGTTGGTGAATTTACTTTACGACATGGTGGAGTGGTGGTTAGCACCATCGCCTCACAGCCATAGGGTTCCTGGTGCAAGTTTGCATTTTCTCCCCGTGTCTGCGTGAGTTCCCTCTAGGTTCTCCGGCTTCCTCCCACAGTCCAAAATCATGCATGTGTTAGGTTTATTGATGACTCTAAATTGCCCTTAGGTGCGAATGTGAGTGTCAATGGTTGTTGCTCTGTCTGTCTCTACGTGCCCTGCGATAGACTGGCGTCCTGTCCAGGGGGTACTCCGCCTCACGCCCAATCTCAGCTGGGATCGGCTCCAGCCCCCCGCGAACCCATCAGGGACAAGCGGTTGAAGATGATGGATGGATGATGGATTAAAACTATTGAGTTACAGACAGTGTAAAGACTTATAACAAGGTAGTAGGACAGTCTTTCTAATGTTCACTACACAGTAAATCAAGCACTTGGTCAATCACATTATAACATGATGTATCGCATAAGCCTTTTTGCACGGTAGATATTTTAGCTGTCATAGTAGGAAAGGTGTTACTTATAACACTAACGATGGGTCTGTTCTATTCAAGTGTCCCAGTAACTCATGACAGTGTGATAGTGAGCCGGCACGCACAATACCAAAACCCCGAAACAGCGTCAGCTAAATGTAATCCAGTCATTAAGACAAAAATAAAAACATTTCCTTACATCCAGGAGAAAAATGTTTTTAGCTAAAATGAGGACATAATACCTCATTATAATAAGTTTTTCCACTACAGCAAGAAACGCAATAACTGATCCTGGTTATATAGTGTACACAGTTTACTTTTTGAGGAAACTTAATTCATCGTAAAGAGAAACACGACTACTGCTGCAGATGGCTGTGTCACCATGTGAATGAATCAGTCATTTTCCTTTTACAGCTGTTTGCTTTTGTGGGAATGTGGTGGATGAGATTGTCATTACAAAGCATTTTGCCTGCTCTGTTGTTTAAAAGAAATGAAGTCGTAATGTTGCATTATTCCTGTGCTATTGTTTGGTTTGTTGAGAAATGAAGTTGTAATGTTGCAGTATTCCTGTGGTATTGTTTGGTTTGTTGAGATACTGCTCTCCTTACGAAAAGGATAAAGTCTCTCCATCAGCTGTGGTGGAAGTAACTAAGCACATTTACTCAAATTTGAGGTAGCCTACTTTACTTTCCATTTTCGGCCTCTTTATATTTCTAATCTACTTCATCTCAGGGAGGGAAATTGCAGTAACATTAAAATGCCGCCTACATAAACGCATCGATAAAAATATTCCAACATCATATAGAGCAATTATATAACATTGGGTGGGGGTAATTTTGCATATGTATCACTTATACTTTTTTATGGTTTGAGCCCATTTAAATGCTAATATTTCTTTACTTTTACCTTAGTGAGATTTTGAATTGCATTTACGAGTTCTCATCTCATCTCATCTTCATCCGCTTATCCGTGGTCGGGTCGAATTTATCCCTTTTCTCGCTGTGGCAGCTCTGCATGTGTTGCATACAATACACTGACTTAATGGAAACACTCTATTGTTATGTTTTCTCTTTCTTCCCTCCATTTATCTTATTTCCATTCTTCCTCTACTCCTCTAAAACTTATTTAACATCTCCGCACCATTAACTTTTTACTTTGTTTCTATCTCTTTGCCCCTTTCCCTTTCTCTTGTCTCTCGCCTTAACCAATATCTATCTCTTATAATTAAACTCTTTTATTCTCTCCTACTCTCCCTCTACTTTCCTTTCTCAGTTTCATTCGTTCCCATCTTGCCCTCCCTCGATAGAAAGCTCAGCGGAGGTTGCATTATTGATAGGCATCTCTATCTGTGGCATCTGCTCCTTCTCTCACTCCCCCTCCCTCCATCTTTCTCTCCCCCTCTCAGTGTGTGCCTGGCCTGATGCGGCTTGGCAGGTACTTAGGCCAACATCAATCTTTCATACAAACACGACACACACACACACACACAAATGCACACACACAAAACTGTGCATATACACATACAGCAGCTTTCCCAAAATGTTTGTGCATGGGGCACACGAGAGCAGAGGGTGGCTATGGGAGGGAGGAGTATAAAAATAACTTTTCCTCCTGCTGCCCCCCTTCTCGCCTCTGTGATTCTACATGCAGAGGAGACTTTGACAAACGCTACTCTGCCATGAGACCCTGATCCATTTTCAATGTGGCACTGCTTCAGATATGACAGGACAGGACAGGAAAGGACTTGCGTCATAGTTGACACTGAGTAGAAGCACAGGTGATGATAACCCCACAGAAGAGTAACAAAAACCTCTCACATCGTCTCTTAACACAACACTTGTGCAGGTGCATTAAAGTGCTGTAAAACCCAGGCGCAGAAATAAGACCACATGCACCAAATCGCCGAATGAAAATGCTAGAATATCCTCCATTCCATCCTTGGTATTTTCTCTGTATCACTGCACTAAATTCAGTTCACAGTCTTCCCCCGATCTTGACAGATAGATAAGCAGACAGAGATAAAGAAAGTACAAACGGTACAGATGCTGATGGACCTGTCAGAATGGTAACAGAAGCAAAGGGAGAGTTTCTCTTGTGTTTATCTAAAGTGAGCAAACAGAATGCGGGGAAAGACATGCAGAAAGAGAGAGAGAGTGAGAGAGAGAGAGAGAGAGAGAGAGAGAGAGAGAGAGAGAGAGAGAGAGAGAGAGAGATAGAGGGAGAGAGAGAGAGAGAGAGAGATTGTTGAGCAAATCTTTTTGTTTGAGGCAGACAGTGCATATGGTGTTGAGAGCATAATGACATAATGCATCGGCTGTAGCTTTCTGGGGGGAAACACCACAGCTGTCACTTTCTTTATCGTGTTTGTGTGAATTATGTAGCAATTTCAGGTAAAGCCAGCGGTCAGGCGAAAGATGTTTGCACTTAGCCCAGGCTGATAATGAAATCAGAGGGTAATTTTCTCAGGGACATTTAGCATTTAACTGGCAGACAATGTGCTGGTCAAATTACAGGAGTCACATGATGGCTTAAAATGATTTTGTTTGCTTGCATGTCTTCATTTAATGGTACTTGTTAACTGGACAAATTCAAGTGCCTTGGTTATACTGAATTGGGACTGCTGTCCTCTCCCCACAAGACAACCCCATAGGTCGTTTGACCAAGGAGCGACCCATATTTAGGATTATAGTGGAGGCGACCTCCAGTAGATTATCACGCAAGAGTGTTTGTGTCCTGCGTGAAACCATATGTCAACGCTGACTTAGGCTAACTTAAAGTTACAGTATATAACACATGTACTTATTTAACTCAAAATATGATCTTTTCTTGAACCTAATCAAGTCATTTTGTTGCCTAAACCCAACCCAACTGTGAATGTTTCACAATTTTGACCACATTTAAAACTGTGACCTTTGAGGAGTATGTGTTAATCTAACGTGATGAGAAAACCTTTTCCACAAGAGGAGCACAGCCCTGAATTTGAAAAAAAACAACTCATCTTAGTTGCAGCTGCTCTGACACATCAGTAGAGTGCTGCACAGTGGAGGTTGCAGGCAAATGAGGCTGCAAGAACAGCAGCATCTGTGAATGTGTACCACCCCCCCCCCCTCTCTCTCCTCTCTCCTCTCTCTCTCTCTCTCTCTCTCTCTCCTCTCTCTCTCTCTCTCTCTCTCTCTCTCTCTCTCTCTCTCTCTCAGCAACTTAACTAAACCTGACCCCGACCTAGCCCTGTCTTTGTGGCTTTGCTGCACTGCAATTAAGACTTGGGTTTCATTACACTGAGGAAAGTAAGATGGGTAAGGGTGGGGTTGATTGATATAAGGTACCAGGGGATAGAGGCTAAGGCAAACTTTATACAGTGGGTGGATGCGATTGGAGTAAACAGGGAGATGCAGGCTGAGAAGAGAAAAGAAGAAGCTTGGGTGCATATAGATAGCAGATGGTTGGGGTAAAGATTCAGACCTAGAGTGAATGCAATGAACCTGTGAGCCTTTATCTATGGCTGCGCTCAATCATGGCAGCAACCCAGCATAAGATTCTATAATGGTCATTTAACATTAGCACCTTGCCAAGGGCATTGTTACCAAAACAGGCACTGAGTGACAAAGAGAGCTGAGGTCAGGCAGAGTCACAGAGGGGACAAGAAACAGCAACGGAGAGCAAGAGCAGAGATCTTTGTTATTTCCTGCCTTCATCTCTACATGGCCCTGTTTTTCTTCAAACCACACTGTGCTTTTACATCTGTTTCCAACCCAGACAGACTCTGTTCATGGTCAAAGTCAAGTCATTATTTCCTCCGCACCTCCTCTCCTCTTCTTTACTGTGTCTTCACTCCCTTCGACACCTTGTTTGCGCCTCTACTCAGCTCAGTTAGTCAATGTTGACTCCTCCTTCACATTAACCTTGTTTTATGGATCTGGTGAACACAGCTAAAAATTACCTTTCATCCTTACTTTTATCCCCCAACTGATTGTTATTCTGTCTATTTTACAACTCCTGCCATCTCTGTTTTCCCTCTGTGCTTCTCTCTGTGGTCAGCTGTGTGTACCTGGCATTTATTCAACCACTCCAACCACAACCTTTCCTCTCCCTGGCTTTGCGTTGTAACATCAATATCTGATGTACCAATTATTCCACTGAAGCCTGCTGTGGCAGCATTTCTTCCCCATATACTCACTCACTCATACAATCTGCTACATGCTGCTTATGGAAGATTGGGCAAGCGGTCTCTCTCCATATCGCCGTACAGTCTCACAAGTGTTGGAAACAGGCATTTTAAAAAAACAACTTAATCAACCAGCCATTCATTGCATTGTTTTGCTGGAAGGAAATAAGAGTGTGATCAGAAACAGTGCCGGATATTTGATGCACACACAAGGTGAAATGAAACGAGTCTCATCATTTCACCAAAGACTTGGCAGGCTTTAAAAGCTCTGATATGGAGACGGCTATTAGATCGCCTTTATTTTACTGTGGCATAAAGTAGAGGTCAGAGATATACTCTTCTTCTATAGCAGATGCTGAATTCATCAGGGACCAACCATTAATACGCTATATCTGCACAATGCTGTCTTTGTTGTTTGGGCTATTGCAGCATGTCCATAATGTGACATAATGCCTATCCTGTGATATCATAGGGACTATAACAATGCACTGTATTGTGATAATATTATACAAATGTATTTGTACTATTCTTGTTCTTCGTATATACTCACCCAGTCATTTTCTGTTAAGAATTATGTGATAGAAATCTGGAAAACACAGCAAATTCAGTATGCTGAGCGTAAAACTTCATTTTATCAACTAGAAAAAAATGTAAACAGTTATAAACAATCAAGGTAAATGCATTAACTGGATTTAATCTGCCAGAGCTGTATCTTAGTACAGCATGTATGCATCGACACAATCATACGAAACACGTATTAAGTGAGACTTTGTGTCCATCTCTCAATTGTGTCCATCTCAGTATCTCCAATTATTAGTCAGCAGCAATAATTCAATCATGTAACATCAGGAGCAGAGCACATCCTCAAGGTCCCTCTAATCTAAAAGTTACAAATCTCTGTTTGGTTTTCTTTGGCGGCACCTATGGCGAATAGCGGTAGTTGCATCTATTGGTAACAAACCAGACTAGTCAAATTTACACATATCATGCAAATAGAATATGGACAATGAAACCACATGGTTAATAGGAGTTTCTCTTTCATACATGCAGCACAACCAGAGATTCTCCGTTTCAGACATTCTCTCACTAACTGGAAGTACTCCATCCATTACTTGGTTCAGGAGAGAGGTAGAGGGTTTTAGAGCCAGTTTGTAATTGGGTCACAAACCGTTTCTCTTGCTGTTCTTTGAATTTGTCTGATGGTTATGGTGTTGGTCCTTACAAACAGATGCTCCTGAATCTTGTTGTCTCTCCAGTTAGACATTTTCATTAGCGTCTTTATGTAAATCACCCGTCCCCTTCACTGTCAGTGGTTTGTTTTCCTCTGACGCATAATGTCTCATTCAGTCACTAAGGGTCAGAGATTCTGCAACAGCGCCGCAATGAAGGAATGCAGGCTTTTTGGTTATTCACACAGACCAAGTACAAGCGACATAATGCCGCTCCAGGTGTGTCAGCATTCTTGAAGCAAAAGAGTCGTCGGTGTCTATTCAAAACCCTAAAACCCCAAATATCAGCTTTGTACATTATACTAACAAAACTGTTAGTAGAGAGAATAACAGAGAGATGGTGGACAATTCATTAATAACTAAGGCTACTTTGAACGCTGCTTTGTCTCTTTATGACCTGTCTGAGGGTCGACTCGCGCACCACTACTGTGTGTCGTTCCGCCCTGCCGGCTTTTGCATTCACACAGACGTCGGCTCGGCACTGTTGCATGTCTGTGATTACCTCTGTTGCCGGCTCAGAGGTGTTATATATCCGTACCCTCATACTGCAATAGCCCCTCACCCATGAGCTTGCTTGTCTTTGTAGGGAACAGGCAGGGTAAACTCCGTTTGATGCCCGTATAGACTAAATCAGATATTTGCGTTCTCACATGCAGCCTCACCTGTTAATGTCTAGATAATTTCAGGTTTGCAGTGCATGTGTAAAAAGAGGCTAAAGTCAATGCCTGTGATACAGTGTCCTGGTTATGCATGGCAGGCGGGCCAACTCGGGCTTGGGCATACTTGGCAAAGTTACATTGAAGAACTGAAGAGTGGACATTTTAGCAGCTGCAGAGAGATTTGCATTTTACATTTTATTACAGTTAACATTCAACTTCCAGCACTTGCCTGCAGCTAAAAAAATAATAATTTTGTGGTAATTATGGTGTTGAATCGACCAGTCATGGGAGTCCCACACTTATCCAGAACGCTTCTTGACACCTGTCATCAGCATCACATATGTATGTATGTGTGTTTGACTGACGCTCAGGGTCGGAGCATGATGATGTGTGTGTGTGCTGTCCTACTTTAATCAGCACTACACATTCAGGTTACCAGATTCATGTTCATTCAACATCCACCTAATGACTTAAAGTGAATGTCAAATGAGTTCCAGGATGTGATGCTGACATTGTACTAATTTTATATTAGTAGCTTATATAAGTTTGTGTAGGATTGAAAATGTTTGACTAGGCAAACACTGTACACTGTACAAAGCACTGTACAACGCATGCAAAACCATGGTGCATATTGACATGCATACACCCACACACAAGTACATAGAAACAACACACAATAATCAAGAGAGCAAAAGATAGAGTGGTAGTTTGAATAGTTAAGGTTATAGAAGAGGCTAAGCAGAAGTTCACCAACAATCATAGGGGAACAAGAGAAGAAAGGAGTGAAGTTCCCGTTTTCAGTAGTTTCTTACTACCTGTCTCCTCACAACTTGCTCTGATCTACCGTCAAACACAGATCGCTGATAACTGAGATTGAAGGTCTAAGAGAGAGCCTCTAGAGCTGTGTTGAAAAGAGCGAGGACTAATAGTTGTTGTGAATAATGGGGGAAAAAATCCTATTCCCTGCTTTTCTCCTTCTTTTCTATTTTGATCGTGCTTCTTGTTGCAGCTTTAAAGTAATACAAATATGGAGCCTATGGAATCCAATATAGTTAAGAAGTCAGGGGATTAATTGAGATAGAGGGTGTGGGTAAACATAGGTTTAAATATTTAATAGATTTCTATGTTTCTTCTGGGGTGAACAACATTGCAGAATATATCGACATCTGTTTGCCATGGTGGTTGGTAGAGCCAGACACTGCGAATAACAATAAAATGAGTCATTATGCTACACAAGAACAGAGGAAGGCAACGTATCGTGCTGATTTACTAAGGATCAACGTGTAATTATAAATATTTTTGGGGGAATTCTGAACACTTTGGTACTTGAGATGTGTTTTTACAACAGATTTGTGTTTTTTCTTACACAGGAAAGAAAACTATGAGGAAGCCTGTTGGCTTAGTTTATAAAAAAGATCAGATATGATCTGGGTCCAGATGCACAGCAAAGGAGCAATAACATTTGCATCATAAAATATTCATAGATACAAGGGTTCCTGAAAATTGAATGACAGTGGGGTCAGTAATTAAATGATAAATGTCACTAGCCTCTCCTTTACTTTAAATGTAGGGATTGCGGTAGACCAATTGATAGCTGCCTTTGGGGCAGTTGCTGGTCAATTTGGTGTAAAGAAAAAAACCTGCAGGGTTATGATTTTGTAACCACAAGGGGATAAGAGTGTGCATGCACTGTGCGTACATGTGTGTGGAAGTGGGATGTCTTGAGACTGCTGCATGATGCATGATGCATGATGCATGCACTAAGAAATCTGTTTAGTTGCTATCCTGCTGAGCTATCCCTCTTATATAATGGCAAAGCAAAAAAGACACTCTCAAAAACACACACCATATTGTAATTCTTATCATCTTATCAAGCTCCGCGCTCTAAGCTGAAGTACTGCAATTTTACCAGTGGGTGAAAATCATTTTCCATGCTTTTGTCTATGACAAACATATTCTCTGGAAACCTAATATAATACCTGAATGATTCCATTACTTTATTCATTGTGTTGGTGGGCAATCGTTCGCCCACATGTTCAGTATCTGCATTGTCTCACCCACTCACAAATGGTTTAGGTGCTGGTGGGAAGGTAGAGAGCCTATACAGTTTTGAGTAGAGCACGCAATAATGCTGAGCTTACACTCAGGCATGAAGCACCTCTGACTCTGAGAAACACAGACTCTCTCTCTCTCTCTCTCTCACACACACACACACACACACACACACACTCCAGTTACAACTTCCCATGCATAATAAAATAACTGGGAAAATGCACATGTTAAGCCCCTATGCAGTAAACAATAGGTTACATATCCTTAACATATAAAGTGTGTTTTGTCACTGAATGTGATTTCAAAATGATTGGCAAAAAGCAATGCAAGGCTGGTGATATGGTCTACAAGTGTCCCCCTCCACCCCACAGATATCAATTAGCTGCGCTATTACTGACCACTTGGATGAGGTGCTCCATGTGCAGCATCCACGCCACCGCCTACTGAATATATACCCACACGCCCATATACACGCTTAGAATAAAGACACGGGCCTATGTCTGTGAGGAAATGTGTGTTTCATGAACGCTCTTCACCGTCTCACCTGCTCGTTCGTTGTCAGCTCTTTCTCCAGCTGTCGGTGTTTGTTGTGCCACACCAAATAGTGGATAGGATAGCGACTCTTCTCCGGAGTTTTCTTAGCAGAAATCATCCTCGGATCATATTTTGCCCACTCCTCTTTCTTCACTGCGGATTGTAGGGATACTTTGTTATTAATGTTAAGCTATATAATCAAACCTATCATCCTTTAGCGGCGGTGATGCCCAGCGGCGTACAGGGGCAGCCTTACGCGTCAGAAACTGTGAATGATCCCCCGCTTGCTCCGCTTAAAAAGAAACAGCAAAGCCCAGTGGGAATAACTGATGGAAAGGAACCCCCTCGGTTGATTGTCTCCGTAGATGAGCTTACACCTTCATCTCTTAGCCACCCGTCCCTCCACCTCTTGCCTCCCTCTCTCTTTCTCCCCTGCCTACTCTAACACATATATCCTCCTCCTCTCCTCCCATCCGGCGGTGACTGAGAAAGATGCGTTGACAAGCTGCAATGAAATGTGCACACACTCGGCCAATCCGCTGCCAGGGATGCTGGGATCAAACATATGCCTCGTGAAAAAGGAATCGCAAAAACCATGTATAAATGTTTAAAAGGAAAGAAGCATAACCCCCTTAAGATAGGCTATGATAATGTGGAGGTAGAAAAATAAAACACACAGACTGCAACATATATGGCTATGAACCAAATCACAGTTTAAATGATTTGATTTAAAGTCTGATCAAATCATTTTCTCCTTTAGTGTTTATAGTCATTTAGACTTTGAATCAAACCCTTTACTTCTTCAGTGTTTTTAATCTAGGACTATGTCACGGCTAAGTTTTATGCATAACACCTTGTGTGTGTTACGTGCTGTTTAGAGTTGGGTTTGTTTAAACTGTAATTTGTCTTGGACTGTCAATGTCCCATTTTGGTGTTTTTTAATTTTTCGGCTTTCTTTTTGTCTGTTGTGTTGTTTTATTTTTTGTGTTTAACTACGGGCCATGACAGCATGACAATTAATGAAAATGAGATAACAACAGCAGAAATAATGATGGGCTAATGCAACATAACAATGTTCCACATATTTCTGTTAAAATATTTTATTTATCTAATATCTACTAAATCTATATTTATAATTAAAAATGTATAAATGAGAAAAAATGTAACGTAATGTAAATACACGTTGTGTTAAAGGAATATGTATTATGTATATATGTGAGTTCTAATTTAAAGTCGGAACTCTGAGAATAAAGACAGAATTCTGCCTATAGACCTTTTCAAAGCTGTAAACATAAACATTTTAAATGTGTCCAAGTTTGATTCCTGCTGCAGTGAATGTGAATGACATCAGCGGACAGGAAGTTAACGAGGACCAAGGCTGTTGCCTAGCAACGGATTCCCATATCAAAAGTCTATAATCTAGAGGTCCAATTCAAGTGCAGGATTCTAAATTAACAGGACTTTATTCTCAGAATTGAAATACATGTTTCTATAATAATCTCTTCTAACTACTGTCTTTCACCTGTTGCTATTCTGCCTAAACTGTGTTAAATAATACTGAACCAGTCCTTATATAGATTTAATAATGTAGGTATTTCTCTCTCTCTCTCTCTCTCTCTCTCTCCCTCTCTCTCTCTCTCTCTCTCTCTCCCCCCCTCTCTCTCTCTATATATATATATATATAGAGAGAGAGAAACCAATATATATATACTGCATATGAATGATGTTAAGTCTTTTTTTTTACCACCAGTCTAATAATAAGTATTTCATCATAGCTATGTTTACATTTATATATATATATGTATGTATGTTGTTTTTTCTGTCTCACTCTCCTTTGATCTGCGTGAAATCCATCTAACCTTTAATTTATGACGGGATTGTGCTATTTTTGCCCCCTCACCCCTCCCTGCCCTTCCATAGGTAGTCTGCAGGGATGTTGGGTGTGTGTGCGGAAATTGACAGGTATAGAGCTGCCGTCTCTCGGTGACTTGCAGCCAATGCAGCGAACAGATTTTACTAAAATATCCGATATGATGTTCAAACAAACAAACCAGATTGATAACTGTGTTCGCATAACTTGGATCAACACTTGAGTTTAGTAGTGGACGTGGCGGGCGAAGAAGAGACCGCAGGAACAAAACGGGAAATTCAACTCTCAGCTGGCCGGGGAAAACAGAGCACACCACCCGGCTTCCGGGGATTCAGGGGCCGCATCGGTTGACGGCAGACGTCGGTCGGTAGCTTCGGGGGGAGAGAGGGCGAACAACCACATCATCGCCAACGTCCACCTCTCAGATTTCAGCGACTTTCGAGATGTCAAGAAAGCTACAAAGGACCGAAGTCTGCGCCGACTGCAGTGCGCCAGGTAGGCTGGAGGAAAATAAATGAAAAATCTACCACTATTACCGGAACAATACGGTCGGGAGGGCGACATGGTGGGACAGCAGGGCCGAAGCTGCTGTTACTGTAAGCGGGTCCACAGAGCAGGAAAGCGGCCGGGGCTTCCAAGCGTCGCTTAGGCCCAAAATAAACAGTGAAAAATAGGCGTTATCACAACGGGGAAAATCAATCTCAGCGTTAATTGAGCAGCTTCGATATGTGTATTTATTTGACAAAGGCCATATGCGATAACTATCAGATAGTTTGCTGCAGAGTGTCACATTTAATGTCGCTCTTCCTGCTTTGAAGAGACGTTTGTTTTGATTTTCCTGACCGGGGACAGACTTCTTAATGGGTTAGCTTAGCCTTTGCTAACGAGCAGCCAGATTTTGACTCACTGCGTTGCGGGCTATTATTAAACATTTAGCGTACAGCCAGTGTACTGACCTATAATAATGTCATTATTATATTTCCAAACTGTTATGTTATCGTTAGAGCTTTTGCCTGTGGCGTTTCCGAGACTGTACCTTTGCCAAAGTTGCTAGTTTAGCTACAACGTTAGCTAGTCGAGCTAACTTTTGCTAAACGGCAAGTTATTGCTAAAGCAGACTCAGCTAACGCGTCAACTACTAGCCACTCAATTCAAGTCAAGTCAAGTCATCTTATTGTCAATTTGTAGAATATGTGCAAGACATATAGACATGACCCAAGGTGCAATACGCACAAAAGTAATATATACATTACATTAACTTTAAATAGTGCAAAAGTAAATAATAGGAATCATAAAATATATCGAGAATGTGCAATGTAAAGGACACACTACACAATATGTGCAATGTACAGGAAACTAAATAATTGCCCCTGACAGTTATTTCTAGTTACCGAAGACTGTTAAAAACCCTGGAAGACTTGACCCACTCTAGTCAAGGTTTCTGTATATTATACTCTTTAATTTTACCACATCCTTATCTCCACAGTTTAGGAAAAAAACATGCCTGTATTAGTTCAGCAGGTGGGAAACAAAACTTTGCTATTTTTTGGTAGTAGTTTTGGGGTTCAGTGTCTCGCTCAATGGCTGGCAGTGCCCAGGGGGGTGAAATGGCACCTGAACTGATTCAAGTTGAAAATAATATACATGAAAATAATATACATCTAATGGAATGCGTTATCCATATAGTTGTGTATGACCTAGGTACCTACCTATGACCTAGGTACGACCACTGCAATGAGCATTTGTGTTCGAAGCTAACCTTTACCTCATCTGTGTTTGTCTTAAAGTGAGGTACCGTAGAGGAAATGCCAAATCAACCTTGCTATTCTGTCCCTTGACTCTACCTTATGTAGCCTTACATGCCCTCATGCCTAGCTTTCAGTACTTCATTATTTTTGTGTGTGTGTGTGTGTGTCTCGCTTGAATTCATTCATGTGTACATGCATTATAACAGCTGCCCTCTTCACAGCTGCTCCCCTTGATAGCAGTCTGTGTGTGTGCAAAACTGTCATAAGCTTTAGGGCCCTACTGCTCTGTGTTCAAAAATCTTTCTGGCTGCAATTTGCTTCTGCTTTATGACCTGGACCTTTTCCCTGCTATTACCATACACTTACCCTCCTGCTGTTGGTCCTCCGACCCCCTCAGTTGCATTTCCTGCTCAGTCATCTGAGCAATACTAACCAACCCCATGTGAACTTGTTTCCTTGAATGCCATAGCAATTAACAGTGTGATTAATGTGTGATGTCCCTGAAAAACGAATCCTGTTTGTAAAAAGGAAAATATTTGCATTTGTTGTAAGGTAATTGTCTCGTCGCATACCTCTTCCTAGCTGTACATTTCCTCCACTACCGCTCTTTGCATGCAGCCCCTCCTAATGACGACATGCACACACATGCAGTGGGTTCTGCAAAATGCTGACCTCGCCACTGGTGACAGGCCACCTCCCTACTACCCAGCTTTGTGTCATACTAGGAGATAACTCAATGGCATGGCTACAAAGGACAACTGATAGTCCCAGTCCAAGCCAAGCCTGAGGAGGCTTTAATGTCACGCCGTGGCATTCTGCACAGTTTATAGCAACAATGAATCATGTTGTCATGATAGAAAACGTTTTTTTGTTAGAAGAAACTGGGGCTCTTGTGCAAGCTCTTAGAGCAGTTTGACAGTGGCATCCAATTTGTTTTAATTGTGTTACTCGTCTCGTGTTACTGTTGGTGTGGTGACCAGTGTTTGGTTGAGTTCTATAAAAACAACAGTTAGTGGAAATAATAATAATAATAATAAAAAAAAAAGTTTGCAAGCAAGTGCACCTACATGTTTCTCCTGGAATAGTTATTTAGAGCTGTGAGAATGCTCCGGTGTGAAATATGAACTAACCTGGGATTAGTTTTAGTTCAGAGACAAGTTACCAGTCGTATTACGTAAATGCAAGCAACAGTTACAGTGTTTATTTCAGCAAGACTTTTCCATACTTTAAATGTCAGGCTAGCATTCACCATTAATACTCGGTGTAATACATGTTTTTATGCAGGCTTAAGTGACATGTATAAAAACAAATGTGAATGCTTTATTGATGAATTAGGCCAACTTTAGGCTAAATTATGTTGTGCTGCAGATTTGGCCAATACCCACTGCCAATAGTCTATTCAGGTCTAATAGCTTAATGGCGTAGCCTCATTGATCCAGCGAGCCAGGCAGATAGCATAGCCTGTGGGAGTTTTTTTATATTTATTACACAGATTAAGGAATTAAATTGCTGCAGTCCAGCCTTTAAAGCCTACGGGCTACTGTTCTAAACTAGGCTATGGCTCTTATTAAAGCCATTTTGCATTTGCTGCCACTTTTTTGTAGGCAAAAAGACTTACAGCATGGCAGTTCATCTGATGATGGACTGTTTGCGCTCCATTAATACCTTAAGCCCTGACAGCTTTATCCCGGTCCTGAGTGTGACTAATACAGAAAGTAGATGTTTGTGTGTGTGTCTGTGAATGCATCATGTGCATGTAAGTGTGCATATATTTGTTTTGATATTACATACTGTATTAGTCGTGAGCTACTCATCACATCAGGGTCCTGAGGGCATACACATGACCCAGATTCTTTGACAAGTCTGCTGTGTCAGTAGACTGACTTTGGCCGTAGCTGCTTCACCTTCCATCCTCACCCCATTCACTTATCTATTCTGATAGTTTAGGTAGAAAACTGATGTCAGCCCCAGATTTATGTAAACCAATGCAGGACCACACCGAACAGTCTCAAACAATTACCAAATGTCAGACTTGTGTCGAAAACTAGTAGATCTGACATTTGGTGCAGCCTGTGAGGCACCACTGGTTTTATACCAAGCTGCTAATGACTGACAGAGCGGTTGTGTCTCAGGAGCTAGACTGTGTTGTCCACTGGTTCGATCCCTATCCATGCGTCAAATTGTCATTACTGTCGCTTGCCGCCATTGGTGTGTGAATGGGTGAATTAGGATTATGAAACGCCCTGGATAAAAGCGCTATTATAAAAGTTTACTTGGTCTGTGTATGCATGTAGAAGCATGCACATTTTATTGATATGTCCTTGTGTGGAAATTTTTCGTGTGGTGCCATCTTCCAACTTCAGATAACACAGCTCAGGAGGGCTGATAATTTAGGGCACACTCACACTGTCCACCCGTACCGTGTCCAAGCACGTTTCGCGGCTAAAGTCTAGTTCGTTTAACCAGTGTGAGTGCCTAGGCGCGGTACACTTGCCGACCACAGCCCGTTTGGGAGAGGTGGGCTTTTGTAAAGCAAATTTGCACATGTACGAGCACAAGGACATAGAAAAAAGAAGGATGGACCATGTGCAGACATTTAAAACAATGGCGGCAAAAGGTTCACGTTGGTGTGATGCGGAGGTGGAGTGTTTACTGCAGATCTGGTCAGATGAAAATATCCTAAAACAGTTGGACAAGACGCACTGCTTTCCATTATGTGGCGTGATGACGTATAGGCAGGCAAGAAGCATTTGCGTCGAGGCCCAGGTAGTGTGAGTACAAACGGGCCTGGGCCCTTGGCAAGTACCCTAAAGCACGGGGCACGGTACGGATGGACAGTGTGAGTGCATTCTCAGTGTTGGTCCATATATAATCATATTGGGAATCCTTTCGATACTGTAAAGGATTGTAATTGTCTTGTTAAACAGCTGTTTGATTAATTACATAGTTGTTAATCCCCTATTAATGCACAATATACTATATGTACGTATCCATGTCAATGCACGTTCCTTATTATAGTTTTGGTGGCAGTCAGGCAGACATATGACTGTACTTAAGCTTTATTATGCTTTTGCCTATCTTTATACCCGTTTTTCGGTGTTTCCATATTCATAAAACCCTTCTCAATGCAAGTTAGTAACTGAAAAAAATGATTAACTGAGCCTGTTTTTGTCTTGACCTTGAATGGTGGCTGGTCAGGGTGGCAGTTTAGGAAGCACATGTCTTCTTGGGGGTAATATTGAGGCATTTATTTTATTATTAACGCAGCCTTGATTAAAGTGACTCTTGTAGTGAAAGTTTTTTTTTTTTTTTTACAATGCTGAATAGTCTTACCATCCCACACAGCATGTTTATAAGGCTTGTGATACATTAATCTATTTCTCTGTGCCTCTTAGACCCGGGCTGGACCAGTATCAACCGAGGGGTCCTGATCTGTGATGAATGTTGTTCAGTCCACCGCAGCTTAGGCCGCCATATCTCCATAGTCAAGCATCTGAGACACAGCGGATGGCCTCCCGCACTACTGCAGGTAAGGCTGAGAAATGATGAGTTAAGCAAAGGGAAATTAAGCTAAATTTATTACCTGTTGCCCAGAAAGCTGCCACAGAAAGTGTGGACAAATACTGAGATCTGACTTAACACTCAAGATGCTAATCCATTCCCAAAGGGTTTCCATCTGTGTTTGTTTAAAAAAAGTTTGTTTTTTCTATTTATTTTTGAGATTCTTTGCAGATCCATCTATTTGTACATACTTTTGAGCGTTTTGGTAATAAAAGCAATACATTTAAAACATTGCAATATAATATTGCGTTTAGGCTGTAACTTCACTTTACTCACCAGAAAATTCCTATAATTTCTTTGTGTTCTGGCAAATTATCACCGAGTCACTGCCGGTGTGTGTTATTTCAGATGGTTCAGACCTTGGCCAGCAACGGGGCCAACTCCATATGGGAACACAGTCTCCTGGACCCCGCTCAGGTACAGAGCGGTCGCAGGAAACCCAACCCCCAGGACAAAGTCCAGTAAGTATACTCCCTACAGGCTCAAAACACACAGGACATAATTAGTGCAAATCTCCCACCAGTCACCTTTGCTGGGAAACTTTTGTCCCGGCTGCACATCAGTGTCCTACAACCTTTAAGGACATAATTGGTATTTGCAGTAGGGGAGAGCAATTGCACCCAGTCATTCCTTAATGCCCCCTAAACAGTTTTCTTTTAGTCATGGATAACCTTCCTAATGGTTATTGTCCTGTTATCACGGTGTTTTTTTGTATTTCTAAATACAGGATAAGGTTTTTAGTTTTTCTTTTAGGCTGAAGTGGAGTTATGGGAGTGTCATGAGATCAGAAATTAGACCTGCAGGAAATTAATTTCCCTTGATGTGTCATTTCACTATTGTCTGGGAGCACGTGATGCACAGTCTCTTAAAATAAACTGTATATTGTGTTAATGTATCTGTAAAACAAGTGGGAAACCTGTAGTAAGCCATTAGTTCTGGCTCATTAAAGTAAGATGTCTAGCTGAGAAACGGCAGTCTTGTTAAGGTGTCCACTTCTTTAAACTTCAAACTTTTTATTTAACTATTTAACTAGAGAGTCGGATTTTCACAGACTCAAAAAGAGAAGGAGGAAAGTGAAATAAGAGCATGAAGTGCTTTTCAGGCAAAATCAAATATCAGCTGCTTGAAAAAAATTTATTTATAAAAAAAGAATCTTAAAATTAATAGAAAATACTTTAAATGACAAAGCAACCTGGGTATTTTTGAGGATGTAATTTTGTGTGACAGCAGTAGCTAGTAGTGGAAGCTTCAAGCCCAGAGTGTTGGCACTGCCGAGGTGCCTTTGAGCAAGGCACCTTACCCTGAACTGCTCTGACATCTCCCCACAACAAATAATGCATGTCATTACGTCCCGTGTGTGCATGTTGAGCCTATGGATATTTAATTTCACCAAGAGGGATTAATAAAGTACTTCTTCTTCTCCTCCTTAACCATCTCACATTATCCTCGGATGCAGTCCCACAAAGTCAGAGTTCATTAGAGCCAAATACCAGATGCTGGCCTTTGTGCACAAGATGCCCTGCCGCGATGATGATGGCGTCACTACCAAGGACCTCAGTAAGGTGAGGGCTCAGTATTTCACAGAAGAGAGGTTGATAATTTCAGCGTAATTAACCTATACGCCTGAACTGCATGTGTAAGCACAAAGGATGTTTTATTTATAGATGATCAGTGGGAGACCTCACATAAAACCGTACATGTGCATGTGTACGCACGCACACAAACACACACTAATACAAACCTGTAAGTGATCTGAATGAAATAGCAGGATGTAATAATGATCTCTAATGCTGTAGAGCTCCACTGGGCTAATAAGGGTATTCTTCCCGTTTCTGTCTCTTCTTGAGGTATAATCTTTCCACCCCCTGCACTCTCTGTTTCTCTCTCCTCCTCTCGCCTTTATTTCCTTCATTAGCAACTTCACTCAAGTGTGCGGACGGGGAGTTTAGAGACGTGTCTTCGGCTCCTGTCCCTCGGTGCTCAGGCCAACTTCTTCCACCCGGTCAGGAAAAAAATCTTCTAGCTGACTCACTCCATCTTGCAATCAGCCATGCTGTTCAATTGCTCCCTTTATGCCAGGCTTCTTGTCCTAACTCTGTTTATGTGTCTAACTCCAGGAGAAAGGCACTACCCCGCTCCATGTGGCAGCCAAGGCAGGCCAGATACTGCAGGCTGAGCTGCTCGTGGTCTACGGTGCAGACCCCGGAGCACCTGACATAAACGGACGCACACCTATGGACTACGCAAGGTACAAAACAGTGGACTTACACTTCAAATTGAATTTGCTAGAGGAGGTCATGGTTAAAAAATGTAAAAACACAATAAGAATATAGAATATTTGTCTGTGTTCCAGGCAGGCGGGCCATATAGAGCTAGCAGAGCGGCTGGTAGAATGTCAGTACGAACTGACAGACAGACTAGCCTTCTACCTTTGTGGGCGGCGCCCAGGTAACCCTCTGCACCAGTTTGTGTGCACCTCAAATGTCCTCAAGTACAGTAGTTTACCTTAGCGGCATATGTGGTAGCTCTTATCCAGTTATTGAGTCTCCTCTCCTCTCCTCTCCTCTCCTCTCCTCTCCTCTCCTCTCCTCTCCTCTCCTCTCCTCTCCTCTCCTCTCCCCCTCCCTCTCCCTCTCCCTCTCCTCAGATCACAAGAATGGCCATTATATCATTCCTCAAATGGCAGACAGGTATGGACCATGGCATTACTTTTTTTGTATTACATTTTTGATGTGTGTATGCATGGTGTGGTTTGATTGCATGAAGTAAACTTGAACTTTGCAACTACTTGATTTACCATTCTTCTATGACTGCTTCTTTTCACTCGATACTGATGTAGTAAAGTGTTCTGACCAGAGGGTGGCACCATAGCATATGTAACCCCACCCAAAAAGAGGAGTAAATTAAAGGACGTCTTTGACATCTCTATGAAACCTGGCTGTTTATAGAAAATGTCGATAGTTATTACAGGTACCTGTCATGATTTAGATACTGGAGGTGTGCTTGTTTTTTTAATCCTAAACTGCAGGTTTGATTTGAGAGATGCAGGAGTGCACAGTCAGGTTGAGATCAATCAACTTCAGCAGTACATGTCTCAGCTTCTTTCAAATAATTGACGGGTGCTGGCTTTCCTCAGCTTGATTCAGAGAAATATGGAGAAGTGCCTTAAACCAGTCACTCACAAATGTACATGTTTATGCAGACAAACCAAGTGCACCTCCGAATCTATTTGCTACTTAAGTGAGTCGTATTTCTGAGCTGCCATCTAACTCCACTTGCATCTGTTCTGTTCTGGTAAATGGGTCCTTTGGATAATAACAATTAAAGCTGTTTTGATGTGGCTTCTCTACCCCTCTTTCTCTGTTTCTTCCTTTTTCTCACTCGTATTCTGTTCTCTCCATTTCGCTGCGCTTGGTGGAGCCAGAGCTCGTCCTAAGTGCCCGACACAGAGGTATCTCTACTTTCCTTGTTCCTTTTTTTCCAGAATCTCTTCCTTCATTCCAATCCCCTCTTTCTGCTAACCCATCTTTGTAGATGCCCCTGTTGTATACCACAATAAGCCTATCTCAGCGGTTTCACAATGACAAGGTTATTAGGTAGAAAATAGAGCAGCTAGCTACAGCTAGCTCTGGTTCTGAGAAGAAGAAAGTCTAGACGTCTAGACGCACAGGAGAATCACACTAGTCATATCCATATGTACACTAGTCTATGTCCTTTGTGGCCATAAGTTTGTCCTGAAATAAGTGAACTATATTCAAATACAAATTCAGATAATGCAGGAAAACTTATGATGTGTAGCTCTTTAATATCTGTGAAATAAACCGTCATTACAGTCACATCTGAGTCCAAAGCAAAACATAGCTAGGGTGTCTAGCTGTAGCTTGCAAATTCAGATGCACTCTGTTCCAGTTGCTCTGAGGATTATTCAGTCACCATTACATCAAGTCTTTTCGTTCTGACACCCTACACATCCCGCCTAAATGTGCTCTTCTCCCTGTCGCCCCCTTCCCACCTCCTCACCTCTTGCTCCTTTCTCCATATCCACGTCTTCCCCCTCTCTCTCTGCCTCCTTCTCTTTATTCCGCTGTATCTTTGTGATGCCTGTCATACTGTTATTTTCTGTGTTTTTTAGTCTGGACCTCTCAGAATTGGCCAAGGCTGCCAAGAAGAAGCTCCAAGCGGTGAGTTGGGTTGAATTATGAGAATTAAATCATGCCTTATAATACATTCACACTACCATTCTACAGACAGGGGTTAGAATAGCCATGGTCAAAGTTGTAGTCTTTGGACAGTAATTGAGTTAGTTTTCTTGTGTCCTTGAAAGAAGTGTATAAAGATAAGTACTTGGTTAAAAATGGGCAAAAAAGTTGGTTGGTGTAACTGCCAGTTTTTTTTTCAGTTACTGGCCAAAATAATGTTTGTCCACTCTGTAGCCATCTGTTCAGCCCCACAGAAGGATGGTAATAAAAAAACTGAGAGCTGACGTTTGGTCATCAACATTTGAGGGACTTGGGTCACAAAATATGACACACAAGTTTTAGGAAAAAATGGACTGGTGGACTGAAAATCAGACAAAATGCCTAGTAAAATCTCAAATTGTGCTGCCCAGATGACTGTACATCAGGTTGTTTTAAAGGAGCAGTGTGTAGGATTTAGTGGCGTCTAGCATTGAAGTCGAAATTACAACCAAATGAATACTCCTTACCTCAACTCTCTCTTTCCAAGCGTGTAGTAGAACCTACGGTGGCCTTCATTCATTGTAAAAACATGACAGAGCAAGTGTTTGTCTGTTCTGGGCTACTGTGGAACATGGCGGAGTCTGTGAAAGAGGACCTGCTCCTTATGTAGATATGAAGGGCTCATTCTAGGCAAACGAACAATTAATAGTTTCAGGTGATTATACCCTAATGACTATTCCATCTCTGTGAATAGATCCCTTTAAATCCTAAATACTGGTCCTTTAATGTCTGTTTTCTGTCCCTTGTTTTTCACAAGTGTATGTCACACTGACGTGTTGGCCTATACGAATGCACCTGTTAATATATCTGGGATCAATTTGTTTGTGTGTGCAACAGCTCAACAATCGGCTGTTTGAGGAGCTAGCGATGGATGTCTATGATGAGGTAGATCGCAGAGAAAACGATGCAGGTGAGTCTCCTCTCCTCCTGCGTCACTTCCTTCTTCTGTCCTCCGTGAGGAAGACATATCTGTCTTATGTTTGCACTTTTTCCTTATATGGAAACTAGATGTAGGAAGTAATAGAAAACACTCCCACAAGACATCATTGACATGAAGGTTGAAGAGAAAGGGAGGGAGAGAAAAAAAGATGTTAAGAGAAAACAGTGAATTTGAAGGACAGAATGAAGAGAAGGACAGAATGAGGAGAAAGGGAAAATGACTTAAAGAGGAAGGCCAAATGGGGTGAGTAAGGGAGGAGGAGAGAGTGAGACGGAGTGAGGAAGTGCCTCAGAGATTCTTGAGTCTCTCTCTCCTCCTCCTTGGCTTTCTCGCCCTGTCTCCTTCTCTTTTTTTCAGTTTCTTCTCTCCCGTTCCTTCAGTAGCAGTAGAAGTCAAATTGTGCTTTCTGACAGAAGCACCACAGGTAAGTGGCGAGGATACAAAGACAGACAGACAGACATACAGACACATACACAGACACATACCTACTCAACACACAAGGGAAGGGCTCAAAGCACAACAGTGGAAATTCAGTTTTACTATATGGTTTTTACTGTGCTTTGTTTATGTCTGCATGCGTGTGTGTGTGTGTGTGTGTGGGTGGATGGACTGGTGGTTTGGCTGCCCATGCTCCATGTTTAAACCACGCACACACAGACTTTTTTTACACTCCATATTTGTGTCTCCAGTGTGGCTTACAACCCAGAACCACAGCACTCTGGTAACAGAACGCAGTGCAGTGCCCTTCCTTCCAGTCAATCCTGAGTATTCTGCCACACGCAACCAGGTAAACGTTTACACACACTCATTCATAGACAAATCAGCAGCACAAGTAGCATGCATATACTGCTGCAGTTGTTTTAGCTGGTGCAAATAAATCTAAACATACTAATGAAATTGGAGATCTTTTTAACCTGAAGGCAATTAGAAAACTGAGAAAATGTTGTGAAAGAACTTGCAAACAAAAAAGAAAGGAGAGAGCAGAGTGCTATCGTAGACAGCTAGACAGTGTGTGTGTGAGTGTGTTTTGGGGAAAGGCAGAGAATGAGTGTGAAATTGACAGGGGATGTTCTTCAGCTGTGAAAGACGAGGAAAGACGTAATCCATCTGGGTTTTTCTCCCTCATTTTCCCTCACTCTGTGTGTGAGAGAGAAATCCCTTATGTCACATAGTTTCTCCTCATCTGCGTGGCTCATGACTGTAAACACTGACTTTTAACACCGGCATACACAAACTATTTATGGTGGGATACAGAAGAAATATACACTATTGAATGTTTTGCCTCCCTTTATCTGCCAAAGTGATGCGTTTTTGAATAGCACATCGCTTTGTGTAATAGTTAGCACTCCATTGGAAAGTGACCTTTTTATTCTCCTATATGCATGCCAAAATGCTTGCGTAATTGTACAGTTTATGTTTCGTTCCTCATATTTGAGTATGTATGAGCACACTTGTGATGGTGTGTACTTGTGTGTGTGTGTGCTGCAAGTGAGTATGACTGCATTTTTCCACAGCACATGGTCATCGACCACAGTAGTCACACAGGCATTGAACCGTTGACTGTGGGCTGGATTGTATCTGGGTTGTACACAGACGTTTCAACATTTTGGTGTGTGTGTGTGTATGCGTGTATATAATAAACCCATGTCCTAACTCCTGACTCGTTCTTCTCTCAGGGCCGCCAGAAGCTGGCCCGTTTCAACGCTCGGGAGTTTGCCACACTCATCATTGATATCCTCAGTGACGCCAAGAGGAGACAGCAGGGGAAAGGTCTCAGCAGTCCTACTGGTGAGACACTGGGAGAAAGGGACAGACAGATTAGCCGATTCTAAAATTTCTTTTTAAAGAATGGCAAAAAAACATGAGCATATAACTTAACCCAGTCACAGATATGGATAGATATAGGTTGGTCCATTGACTTTTCTCGAATTTTCTCTGTACAACAATGTGCAGCTTTGAAGCTTAAAACATTTGTTCAAACATTTTAGAAGCAAATTATCTTTGCAAGCAGCAACATGGTGAACATGCTCCAATTCAGCGACATGGTGATGAAGGAGAGAAGAGTGATTTATTTTGGATTGATTTTTTTAAGAGTTACATTTGTGCCACACAGGGCTGTATATTTTTATTTGTTTAGAAATTTGACTTGCCTCCTCTGCATCTAATAGGAGGTAAAATAAGTTGGAACGAAAATTCACTCAGCAGTCTTTTCAGTATGAGTATTCCTAAGAGAGAGTGGAGGCCAGCAGATCAGACTGTGCTTGTACATCCAGGTGTGGATGTGTGACTGTGTAAATGTGATCAGGGTGTTCCAGCTAAAGAAAGGTTTCCTCTCAGTGAAATTTCACAGAATAAAGGTTAAAAAAAGAAAGGAGGGCTGAAACTCTTTTTTATTTGTTTTTTCTTGATGTATTGTGTTTCTCTGGTATTTGCCTTATATGTTGCTTTATGCTCTTGTTTTTTTCCTTTGCCAGACCCATTGGATCTGGGCATTGATGATGACCAGCATGACTACGACAGCGTAGCCTCTGACGAAGACACAGACAGCGAGCTAACCGCCCAGAACAACAATAACACGCAACGCAGCAACCGTGCAAAGGTATAGTACTTGAACACACCACACACACTGCTTATTTCGGAAAACCAACTTACATCTTGCCACGTTCATGGCTACAATAGAAACATCGTATTCAAGTTTAAATCTACTACTCTACACATGCTCGATGTTACCTACAATTCTCACATAAACTATAGGAAAAGTAGTTGTATCTGCTAGCAAAGCTTTTCCACGGTTTACTCTTTATGACTGCTTGTCCCAGCATGCTTTGCCACAACATGCTTTGCAGGGAGTGGCCACAGTCAAGGCTGCCACATAGCTCCTGAGTGACATCATCAGCTATTCTGGGTCCTTGTCAGAGAGGCATTGTTCATTCAGAGAGAGAGAGAGAAAGTGTGTGTGTGTGTGTGTGTAGTGGGAGGCAGGAGAAGAGGAGTTTAAGCAAGAGAGAAAGAGAGGAAAATGTTGCAGAGTGGGAGTGGTATAAATAACAAAGTAAACAACAGCTAACTATCTCTTTTTTGTGGACTTGACAAACCGCAAGTCAGAGGTTCCACTCCCATAACCACCCTGGAAATATGTGCAGTCATTATATTGTTGTGCTCGTATCAAATTGCATTACATTCAGTTTTATTTGGTGTTATCTGTAGAATTAAGTGGAAGCATATGATGAAAATGGAAATGTATGTGGATGTAGTGGATGAATTGTAAACAAAGAGCTTTGAAGAATAGTCAGTGTCAGATGTTTTATATGGTTCACTTTTAAAGGAGTGGTATAGAAATGGGGTTGAGAATGCTCCAGGGTCACAGGAAGTGGGGGCAGACGGTGCATTGAGAACAAGAACTGAGGCTCTACTGTCTATATATGTGTGCGATCAGCTGTAGTACTGGCCTCCAGGCTGCAGGCCAGCCCTTTTCCTTCTCACAGTTGTGAGCTTTGTTTTATCCAGCTCACACGGCACTAAGTTGTACATTCCCATATTAACTCTGCAAAAAAATGCATACATATAACATACCAGCCTAAGCCAATATGTATTTGTTTGATTCATTTGTAAAGACACTACAGAAATAAGGTGTTACACATTGGGCTTATAGCCTGGATGGAATAGCTTCCAAGTCTCATGATATCACTTTCCTCATTTTGTCCGTGCCTTTCTGTCCACCTGTCTGTGTTTCCTTCTGTCTGTATGTCCAGAGTATGGACTCATCAGACTTGTCAGATGGCCCTATCACCCTGCAGGAGTACCTGGAGGTGAAGAAGGCTTTGGCTTCTTCAGAAGCCAAGGTGCAGCAGCTGATGAAGGTCAACAACAACCTGAGCGAGGAGCTCCGGCGGCTCCAGAAAGAGGTAGGTAGTCTGGATGCGGGGGGTTGGGTGAAAGGATGGGCAAAGACAAATCAGACTCAAAAGTTCAGAGGGTCACCTTATGCAGAATATTGAGAAGTACTGAGCAAAAGAGAAAGCAGAAACACGTAGCTCATATTTTATAGTATTTAATGGAGAGCAATAGGGTACAGGAAAGACAGGAGCTGACAAGTCATTGAGAAGGAACAGCTGATTCAGACAAGGAGACCAGGGTGATGGAGAGACAAGTGAATATTTGAATATCTTTGCAAACAGATTTTTTTCTGACAGGGTGTCATGTTCCCACAGTGTTCTCTGGAAGATGTATTGGTCACAGCTTTTGAGTCTTAATACCTTAAAGGAGACATAATTCTGGTGTGGAGCGAGGGTGCCACATGGACTTATTTTAGTTGCCCTTTTATAGTTTAGACAGTTTTCGCTTTATAAAGCAAATTTTTGGTTCATTGTCGCTTCATTTGATTTCCTGTGAGTCATCATCATTAGCTCATTGTATTCGTTAGCGGCAGCCTGTGTCAGCTTATGTGACTCATGATTCATTCATGTGTTTATTTTTGTCTGAGGATTTAGTGAAGTGTTGAGGCAAACATGCACTTGTACAAGCAAACATTTATGTGCACACACACTGCAGAAAACAAATGCCGTGGTCAAATGAGATGGTAGTCAACAGTTTCTCAGTGCAGGTGAGCCTTTATTGACCCATGAAAACAATCGATGTATATACTGTATACAGGTATGTTTCCTTCCACCCCATTCCCAATAACTAATCCCTGCCCCGACATGTAACCTATTAAAGTGTCTCTACTACTATACATATCCCCTCCCTCCCCAGCACTGATATGAGTTAACATGTATGAGCCCGGTGAGCCTTTTACTGTAACAGTGATTTTGGATGCTTGTCCTTGACCATTCAGTTGACATCCCCTCCCTTCCCTTCAACCTCCCCATGTCCCTCCCTCCATCCTCTCATCCCTCCCTTCCTCCTCTCCTGTAGATCACACGGATGCAGACAGAGAACAGTTCGCTGCGGGGGGGCCAGCAGGCTGGGGGGTCAGCTGGCCATGGGGTAGGGGGGCCTGGCGGAGGAGGAGGAGGGGGAGGAGGCCACTGGCAAGGGAGTGGGATGAGAGGAGGAATAGGCGGAGGGGGTCTGAGTGGGTTTGGGACAGGAGCGGATCCCCCGGGGCTGTCGGTGCCCTCCTCGGTCGCCCCCTACTCCCATCCCCACCGAAGGGACCGCCAGGCATTCTCAATGTACGAGCCAGGGGCAGCCCCCGGCCCCACGGCCCATGGTCCCCCAGTCCTGGACTCCCTGGCAGCCCGCCTGCAGCCCCTCAACACACCGAGCGTAAGTTAGAACTCCCTCGGCCCCTTCTACTTCCCACCTTCCTTTTGGTGGCCCTGATTGGCTCTCTTTGTCCTGATTGATGGGTGATGTCCAATCCTGATCTCTCTACTTCCCTTCAACTTTATCTCTCCCTGCATCCCAGTTCCCAATCCTTTCCTTTGAAAGGTCCACCTGTGCATGGCCCCCATTTAAATGTGAAAGTGTGGCACTGATTTGTCGAAAAAACAATAAGACCAGAAACCTATGATTTTTATCACCATAAGGGGAAAATGCATTAGTGTGACATTCAGGAGAAAGATTGAAAATAGGGAACGTGTTATGTGTTGCGTGGCGAAACCTCAGATTTCTCCGCTCTCTTACCTGCTCTTTACCCTTTGACCTTTACATTTTCAACCCTTTTTGATTTCCCAGTAAGTTTTCCTGCTTCTGGACAGCTGCTTAATTTAGGTATTGCTATTATCGAGTACACACACACAAAGGGAAGGGCCTTTCTGGTCTCTGAATAATGTTTTTTGTTTCTGTTAGTTATAGCATTCAGCAGTCTTTAATCTACAGCAACACCTTTTGAAGCTACTGTGAACAGACACTCAACCACTCACCACCAGTGTCAACCTTCCATGGAGTCGTGTCTAATTCACCATCTCCGTACACAACGATTTACCTGTTTGTCTGTTTTCTTTCTGTCTGTCTGTCTCTTCACCTGTCTGTCCCTTGCTCACTGCAGTGCAGCCGTGCATCCTCTGGATGTAAGCATTCTGTCTGTCATTGCATTGTTTGCCATTTCATCAAATGTAGGATTCCCTCCCATGCAACTATGCACCACTTCTGCTTATTATGCATTCTAATAATGGAGATCAACATTAATGTAAAGTAGGTGTGTAGTCCTTTTTAGATGTTCTGTGTGATGAACAGCTGATCATCTCCACTTAGTTTAGTTGACAGTGTTCTTTGTATTTCAGTATTAGATAACTATTAGAGGCATGTAGTCTTCTTGATCGGATGATGGGTGAGCTGCCGAGTTGATCTGCCACTGCTCTCACTGGCTCATTCATCTTGTTTTTCTCCTGTTTATAAAAGCATCTCTTCTCTCTGTCCCCACACTCTTTTTTTCCTATTTCTTCATCCATCTCTGTCTGCCAACCTTTCATTACCCTCTCCATGTCTTTGTCCACACATCTCTCTTTCTCCTCTTATCTGTATCCTTCCATCTCTCTCTTCCTCTCCCCATCCTTGTGTTCCTCTCTTTTCACAGGTACGGAAGGGTAGCTCAGGGGGTCCAGTGTCGTATGGAGGCCATCATTTGTCAGGATCTACAGAGATGGGCAGATACATGGTGAGCTCTTACAATTTTCGATTCCAGACCTTCATGAGCCTGTGCTCCTTTTACAGTAGAAGGTTGAGATTATAGTTTTTCATTATTTTGTCAAAATCAGTCTCCTACAAATACCGCAATGCCTGATTTTATTACAGAAACCTATGATTTGAAGCAACTTTTAAAAATCTACACAATTTAGTCGACTTCTTTTTTGAAATCTTCACATTCCCTGGGAACATATGCTTGAGATTTTCATGAGCAAAGCGGAAGTTGATGAGCTGGGTAGTAATTGCCCTGATGGAGAGTGTTGTCGCTCTGTTTCCCTCCCCCAGGTTCAAAAACCAGAGAAGCACAGCAGTGGCACTGACAGCGACTATGACAACACACAAACATACGAACTCTCGCTGAGGTCAGACCTGCTGCAAATCACTGTGTACACAAGGATTGAGTGTTATGTTTTATCAGTTTTGGGGGGAAATTGTATTACTCATTGCTGATAACAGATACCAAGTATTTCTTGTCCTCTTTTCATATGGAAGTATTGTATTTTGATGTTCAAAGCCAATTTAAATTTCGAAATCACTAAAGCACCCACACACTAAAATGAGTTCTGGTGTGAAGTCAAAAGCTGTTATTTTTTAATTACATTATTTGTAATTTTAAACCCTTTATCTATTTGATCGTGGAAACATCTTTTTTATATAAATATTTTGTTAACCTTTACAGTTTGTCCTCAAAAGGGATATTACACTTGGCTCTATTTGCTCTGTTTTTGTTTTTAATTACTATGTCTTACTGTAAATTTGGGTCACACACTACTATCAGGGTTAATGATCTTCAATAACGGTTGTTAATGAGCAATAAACAGGCAGTCTCTTAAGATGTTGAACTCACTGTGTTGAGATGCTAATGCTCATTAATGTCCTCTGAGAATGCCAGTTCATTTAGGCCAAGGTGTTAATTACAGTGTATGTGTTTCAGTATGGGCCGCAGCAGTGAGGAGGAAGGTCGTGGGGATTCTGAGGAGGGAGGAGGTGGGGAGGCAGGGGAGCCAGACCCCACCTTGCCCTGCACAGAGGATGTCATACTGAAGACCGAGCAGGTGACCAAGAACATCCAGGAGCTGCTCAGGGCCGCTCAGGAGTTCAAACACGACAGGTAGGTGTAAGACTTCCCAGAGATCGATAACAGTGACCCTAAAAACATTTTGTCTGCCTTATGATAAACACACCACTAGTTATATCCTTGCTGACAATTGATCCTCGTGATTGGATAACACATTGAGAAGTTGCAGGTACATCTAGCGACAGAATCATTTTTTCACAAATTCTGTTTCCATTTATAAATACTTATTAACAGCTATACCAGGTGATTGTAGTTGCTTATGTTGTAATGTAATGTTGTTCAGAAAAGAGGTCACTTGTTTCACAACTTGTGCACACCGCACATGGTGTGGTTGTAAATTGGACCCAGCATTTAGTAACAGGCGGCCTAGTTGTCATTGGCTACTAAATGAAAAAAAAAATTCTTTCCTCTTTAGCTTTGTTCCATGTTCTGAGAAGATCCACTCTGCTGTCACTGAGATGGCCTCTCTCTTCCCCAAAGTAAGTTCCTTGTACTTAATGTCTTATATCTCAATTTGTGTGCCTCTTTTTCTCTTTCTTAATGAATTAAGCAATAATAAGGACCTTTAAAAAGTCTTAAACCCCATTTTGCAAGGTGTTCAATTAGTTTTTTTCTCAATATAGCCAAAGAGGCTTTAGATAAAGTTTGCATGAATGTAATCATTGTGTGGCTGTGTCGTGTATTTTATGGAATCCTGCTGGAATTGACGGAATTTAAGTAAAACTACCGCTGGCGTGCTTGCTGCTCACTGACCGCTGCTTTCTGACCACCTACTAACTACTGCTTGAAAACGTTACTTGAAGGTCCCTTTACGCACGTGTGTTAAGCTATAATAACTGTTGAAGTTTGACACGACCTGGTCAGAAATTAATGCGGCCTTAAAATGTCTGGAAAGGGTCGTAAAAAGTCTGCAAATTTACTACATTTAACTTCAGAATTCCTGCATTTCTTTGTAGCGCCCGGCGTTGGATGCAGTTCACTGCTCTCTTCGCCTGTTGGCTTCCAGTGCCTCGCGATTGCAGGTGGAGTGCCGTAAGGCGGCACCCTCAGAGCCGGGGGGCCCCGCGGTGGACTACCAACTCCTCACTCAGCAGGTCATCCAGTGCGCCTATGACATCGCCAAGGCTGCCAAGCAACTGGTCACCATCACCACTCGTGAGAAGAAACAGTGACCCGACAATTGTATGGATGGATGGAGAGAGAAGAGGCAGAGGGATAGATCAATGCATGGGACGACTAAGAAGGATGGGAGGGGCTTCTTGGAGAGGAAGACAGAGGGGAAAACCTGATCACCCTATAGATGGGAGGATGAGGGAGAGGGGGTGATCCTGAAAATGATGTGAACTACGAAGAAAGGAAAAGTATGGAACATGCATGGAAATGGAATCAGACGAAAGCAAAGAGAATTGATTGTTTAATAGAAACACTACAGAGGACCGAAGTGTGCAAGTGAAAGTAGGGAAGGACAAGTGAAAGGATCTATCATGGGAACTACAGCCTGCTGCAACCTAAGTAAACTGTTGGAATCAGATGTGTATAATAAACCGCTTAAACTGTGATAAGCATCCGTGAAAGACAACAGTGGAGATGTACAGTGAACTGGATCTGGAGTTGTTACCGCTTTATTTATTCTCAGCTGTTACTCGTAACCCCTCCCTCACCCTGTTTACCTGAACTGGGGAGTGAGGATGCTACGAACGAGGGAAGTAGACAGACCAACCATGGCATACTCCATCTCCAACCCTCCGTCCTGTGGAGTCAGGACGTTCTCTCCTCTGCCCCTCTCTTTCTCTCTCTCTTGCTCTCTCCAACCAGACATGAGGTCCCTCTGTCTCCTATCCCGTCCCAGACAGGATGCGCTTGCGGTGCAGAGAAGGACCCCCTGGGACCCATCCGGCTCCACTCCACACCCCACGCAGGCTCTCAGATTCTTCCTCCTGGGTTAGCATTTGCAGGGGAGCTCCGACTTGTCTCCAACACATCACCCCCTGTTGTTGGTGGTACACAGCATGATCTGGCATGTTTTCATTTCTTTCCTCTCTCTTCGTTTTCTTTTCTTTTCTTTTTTTTTTAATACGCAGATTGGTTTGGTCTGCACCTCCGAGGACAGCAATGACTGACTTACACAAACAAAACACTTACACTGGAATAATTGTGACTTATTGTTGTTGTTTATCATGCCTATTGTTTTTTTTTGTATTGATATTTTTACTTACTGTCATCTTGATTGATCTGTTTATGTTTGTTTATTTTATTGTCTCAAATATAATTCTCATTTAGTGGAATAGGGAGACAGGTGGAAAATATGTGCTCAACTGGGATTTAAGTAAACATGCACACACACACACACACAAACACACAAATACACACACACACAAAAGACATATCCTGTGGAATAGTGCTCAACATTTCTCAAGCACCCCTTTCCTTGGTGACTGTCGAGGGATTTCTTCATGTTGTGATGTGTCCTGTTGCCCTGGGGTTGAACAGTTGCCAAAGTGGAGAGAGGGTGTTGGGGGAGATTTCGATTTGGTTTTGATTTTCTGTCAGACCGAAAGCCCCTTGGTGCAATATGACAGGACATGGATCAAAATGCTCTTTTCATCTATCCTCCGTTGTTTTTTTTGGGCTTGAATTATGTTATAATTTGCCTCATTTAACAGAGCCTGTGGAATCCTCTCAGATTATATTCACTTTTGCGGTGCCAAGCAGGATATTTGGTCCAGTTTGTGTATGAGGGTTAACCCTTTCAGTCTTGCTTCAAAGTAGTATGTTCCTCCTGGGTACTTGTATTACACATCAGCCATTATTTGAATGCATGATCACACATTTTGGGTCACGTTAAGTTGATACACGTACTGATATGTTGCCGTTAAGCTTCAAGTAGTCCTGTGGAAAGCACCAGATCTGACAACCTGGAAACTAAATATGATGAGAGATACTCGTTGCATCATTTTCATTTGAGCAAATACGCTCATTTGAAATGGATTGAACCACCTCAAGTGTGCTTGGTGTAGTTTGCCACTTATTGCGCTCACGTTTTAGACTGTCTGGCAAGCACAATCAAGCCCACGGTCTGTTTTCTGATTGATCCTCCGTCACGGCCTGCTGATCTGATCTAAAACAAGTCAAGGAAGTTGTCACTTCGAGCTCACTGTCTCTTAACTCTGCTAATAGGAGACAGCATTGGGAACAAAGATTATTATTTTTTTTTTCAAAAAGAGCGCACTTAGCCTACTGTAGGTTTAAAGCTTGTTGTTCTGTGCCGAACAAATATGGTCATTACTGTAACAAAGGATGCAGATGGAATCTAAAAAAACAAAATCTTTCCTAACTGCCAGGAGGACCGTCCTCTTCTAGTTTAGATTCACCTCTGACCCTTCTCCGATGTTTCCGTCGCTGTTATTTCAAAGTGTTTGTGGCTTTAATAGTCGGTTGTCCTTGCATTGGCATATGCTATTATCGGGCTCAGAAAGCCTCTGCACATGAAATGTACTTGCCTGAAACATTGACCTCATCCTTCAAACAGCAGTTGCATCTCAGTTTCTTTTTCTTATGTCGCCTTTTAGCAAGAAGCAATTAGACCGTAGTTAGCCCCAAACACTTTGAGAGACTGATGCTAGACCACCTTCAGCACTTCTCTGTCCACTTTGTTCATGTTTTAGTGTTTCACTTTTCCCCACTTGGGGTCTCTGACTGTCAGTGTTCCTCAGTCTCGCACACACAGTTGCGCACATCTCTGCAGGGAAGGATGGCTTGCTCTGTTCTGTTCCCTGTCAAAACAAATCATGTCCAGAAGACCCATGAAATGTATCATTGTTTGATATTGGATGCCTTTGGACATTATCGTCATCTCCGTTTTGACGGGCTGAGTTACACTGATGATGTACTGACTATTGAAATGACACAAATACTTACACACACACACGTAAAGGGGCCAGCAGAAAAGATTGTCCCTTCAATCATGATTGCCCAAGTTTTTAGAATAGAGCCATATATATGAACATATATTTTCATGCTATATTTTATATTAAGCTTTATGTTAGGGTTATGTCTGCAAGATATTTATGTCTCTTTGTAGGCCTACGTGAGCTTCAGGCCACGGGATCTGTTCACCATATCTTCATTCAGCTCTTCAGTCTTGGCACCAATGTACTTGTAGATATTTTAAGTCTTGTGAGTATGGTTATGATGTGGTATTACCCCCTTATGTAGTTATATTGTACATATTAGTGATCCTGCTAGAATCCGCAGGAAGTGAAGAGCGAGAACAACAGTTTGATGTAGGTCTGAGTTGCACTATTTTCAAACACCAGCTGGGTGAAGTAGGATCTACATTATGTACTGCACTCTCCCAAAGGTCTTAGTTCAAGTACATTCGGTGCAGGCTGCAGGGTTGGATTCAGAATGCGGCGACAATAAAGGTCTGAAGCGCACAGCGGCTTAGCACTACAGTCATCTCAAAATGCCGGGAGGAGGGTCTTAACTGCACATGGCCTAGTCCTTCCCGGAGTTAGACACTACGTAGGGTGCCTCTAGTATGAATGTTAAATGCTTCTGTCAGTTGATGTCCAACACACTTTCTACACCCTCATCATGTCCGAGATTCATCGAACACACACCCTCAACTTATCAGTTGGACCAAGCCTTCTACAAAGTACAAACATTGAACCTGCAGCCAGTGAATTATACACACAAACACACTTCTGATACTCGGCCATTGGCGGTGCACTGTGGCCTGTACTGTTGCTGTCCCTGTGTTTCTTCACAGCTCTACACTTTGGGAGATGGGTGACGGGAGAGTTATCTTTTAACAGAAGACGTTAAAAACTGTATAAAGTAGAGAAAACAATGACTTAAGAAGCAGTCAATCGTAATGGAAACTCATAAGCTGTACATTTGTAATAAAATAGTAAAACAAGACAATTGTCCTGGATCTATTTGCACATTTTTTCTAACTGTATGGATGTTCGTGCTGATGGGAACGTGTGTGTATTTATGTCTCTAATGTGTCTGACAGTTTCAAGCCTGAGCACCCAAACTTTTCAGTATTAAGGGCAGAAAGTAGAGGATGCTGTTCTTATTCTGAGCAAAGATTAAGTCAGAATTCTGCCTTTGAAATCAGAACTCAAATACATTTTTCACGTGGCTCTGATCATTTTCGTAATACACCTACATTGTTTCTGCTTAAATGCATTGTTTGCAGATTCTTTATGTTGTTTTTTATTCCAAGATGAGGACAATAAGCCACTTTTTTATGATTTTATTCATTAACAAGTCATACTCCAAACAAATTAGGCGTGTTGTACCTGCAGCTGTACAATGCACATTTCGCTCTAACCTCAAGGTTTGAGTGAGAGCTGAACTGATAAATCATCCAACATCAGTGTTGGTCAGGTCGCAGAAATGCCAAAGATACCGTTAATTGTTCTGATAGTGCATATTTTTCTTACAATTCATTAAAACCACAAACTGAATTTTTAACAAAAGCGTAAATGTAAAAAAAAAAAAAAAAAAGCCTAAAAAATCCAGTCATCAGTCTGGATATAAGTAGTCCTATTCTGACATTTCCTGATTGTGTTCAGAGATAACGAAAATATCTGGACCTCCATCACAGCTGTTTCACACAGTCTACACACTCACCCCTTCTGTCTAGTCATTTTTATTGCCTATGAAAATCCTATTTAAAACTTTCTTCAAAATCGAGCTGTTCACACGATCGTACCATTTAATGACACACAGCGTTGCTTAGAACAGCAACTTGCATATTCACATACTAAGCCTTCACAGGTAAAAGCAACATGATACAACTATTAAAAACTAAATTCTGTCTATAAAAACAATCCTCAGGTAGAAACTTTGACAAGAGAAGAACTGGAGACTTAATATTGATTCTGAAGTGAGCAGTAAGGTAAAGTGTGTTATATAGGCCAGTATGATCAGACAAATATACAAATACATAAAATATGCAACCTGAGGGGTTCTCTTTGGACTCTGTTTATAGAGATGTCCTGAGGGGTCAAAGGACTGATCCAGAACCACATGACTGATGAGGGTTTTGTAAGCTTACATGAATATCCGCTTTTGTAAATATTCTTTGATGCTTGTGACTTGGGGAGTGGAGTTTTGGACTACTGAATGTTAAACCTGTCAGTACCAATCTAAAAAATCCAAATGCCGCACGGGACCCTTGAGCAGCTACATGGTATTTCAGGTTATCCAACTTTTTTGATTGAGGTGGTCCAGTCAAGCTCCTTCAGATATACAGCATACTGTAGGTCCAACACAGGTTACAGGTACTGATAAGACGCATGCTCAGCAGCTATACGGGCGAATAGAAAGTACCATTATTAGGAAAGCTGCTCTAATCATGAGTGGCAGTCTATTTTCATTGACATGTCGTAAAATGTGGTCCAGTCTTCATCTTCTCTACATGCAATGAGACATTCTTGGGGGATATTTCCCCTTTCCCTTCATTTTTCTATGGATGTTCATCTGAGCTGGAGGAGCTGGGCAGAAGAACGCACTCCTGTCTTCTGCTTCTTTTCCGCCTCCTGTTGGCAATTCGTAGCCTTCTACGGATCACATCTACAGGACGCACACGCACACGCACACACACACACACACACACACAGATAAACACAATGTTACAGGGGCTGTACTTGACATGAAGTCACTCTCGCTCTGTGTTGTGTGTGTTCAGAATTTCATGAGTGCCTTGTGTGTTGGTATCGGATGCAGAGGGCCATGACAAAGCTTTGGTATTTGACGAGTAAGGAACTGGTCGGTGTGAGCCATGTGGAGGCTTGCACAGCCGCTTAACTGTTGCAATAATAGAAAATCTCTTTTCATGTATTTTGAGTTAAATAATCTCAAGAATATAAACAAAGGTACCTTGTTCCTTCCACCTAAGGGTTGTGTTTGAGGTCCCGTGTGTGTTAATTAGCAGTATCTCTTGAAAACTACTTGAAAGACTTCATTGAAACTCTGTGCACAGTTAGGATATAGGCAGGGGAATAACTGATTAGTTTACATGATTGGTCAGAGGATTAAAACAGCTCACTGTTGATTGAACCCTGGGCGATGCACCTACCTGCCACACTGTCGTAGTCCTGCTGTGGGTCGTGCCAGTAAAGACTGGGCGGGGTCCTCCAGTGGCGGTACAGACGTGTGTGAAGCACTGACAGGGTCAGGAGAATGAGCAGGAAGCCCAGGGCTGCTGCTGCCCACACTGCCTCATCTGTCCTGGGGGTCCTCAGCAACCCCTTATTCTCAACAGCAGCTGAGGCCCCTAAGTCCGTGTTGCATTCACAGTGTTCGCCTGCTTTGCAGCCGTCGCAGTTGTTGGGCAGGTAACTGGCTGACTGTGGGTTTTGGTGGTGTTGTGGCTGCGAAGGAGACTCCGATTGGGATTTGGAAACAGAATCAAAGCCAATCGTTTCACTTTTGTGGTGAGAGTGTGTGTCACCGTGCGCTTGCTTATGTTTCAACTCCCTCTCTTTAACATCTACTACTTCATTATCCGTCATTGTTACACGTGCTGTGTTGCCTTTATCAGAGTTTTTCTCTTTATAGACGTTCTTTTTTGGGCTGTGTTTGGCAGAGTCTGTGTCTCTCTGTTTCCCTTCATCTTTGGAACTGATGGTCAGGGCTTCAGGCCTGGCGGTATTGTTATGTTCACTGTTCACACTATCTGCAGGAACATCCAACCCAGCAGACGGGTTGGGTTTTTTGAGATCAGTATGTTTAGGCTTCTGTAGTGATGTCTGTAGCGTCAGCTGGCTTTTCTGAGCCCTGACTGTGGGCCTGGTTGTAAGGCCCTGATTTATATTTTGGATCTTAGACGGAGAGGGAGCTTCCCTGGGTCCTTGAGGATCAGAGAGAGTCCTGTTCCCTGGATGAGAATCTGCTGATGGTCGTTGCGTGCTGTTGTGGTTCTGGGTGTCCCCTGTCCTACTGATGGTGGTTGTGTTGGTCCGATGTGTTATTTTATTTTCTCTCTCGTTCTCATTCTCCTGTTTCTCTCTGATGGCAGCTCTTATCTGCCTGCCTTTCGCTTCCTCTTCAACTGGTTTCAAGCTTTCCTTCTTCATGCCGTACTCTAGCTCTGTCTCCATCGCTCCATTTAGCAGAGAAGAGATGGACTGCTCACAGCATCGCCTCAGAGACTCCTGGGGATTTACAATAACAGCTACTTAGAGACGCATACAAGACTGCTGAAATTACTCTTGTATGCCGCTGTTATCGCAGCATTTAAATGTCAAAATGAGCTATTTTGTCAGTCAAGTCTCCAAACCTTCATTTTTGCAAAGTGTTCCTCCGCATGTTGCTGCCGGTGCTCCTCGGGTAACCAGGTTAACAGCAGGTCGTACTTCCCGCGCTGGCTCACACCACCAAACTTATTTCTTTTGGAGACTGTGGACTCCAGCCAATCACAGACGTCTGAAGAGGCCACGGTGGACAGCTCCAAGGTGTGACCCCATGACACCAAGGCTATTGGCTGAACACAAAGCGAACAGTGAGTATATAATCACTCTCTGCTCTCAGTGTCTTGAAACAGGGATGGATGGCTACCTATATTACAGCTCATCAAACATTGGTGTTTTAAGTATCTTTCACACTTATCTTTCACACATAAAGGTTAAATATTTCAAGATACAGCCTTAAAAAGTAACAGAAATATGTAGATTCTACTGTGTCGTACTGCATTTGGTGGGTTAGACAACAGAGATACAGGGTTTGTCTCACCATGTGTTCATTGAGCTGTGGATGTGAGGTAATGATGTAGTCTGGCAGACAGGAGCGGGCCAGGACAGACAGAAGTAGGCGCTCGCGGAGAGGAGCACAGGGATGGTAGAGCAAGACAGTGGCTCCATGCTGGGAAAATACACACAAATGCCTATTCATTTACTTTGCTAAGCAGCGTGGAGACAGAACACCCAGACGTGTTTGATGTTGCAACTTACGTGCAAGTTATTGAGCCACCGTTGAGGAGGACAGTACAAGTACTCTCCACTCTCTGCCCTTACCGGTCTGTATACTCCACTATAACACACACAAATAGAGACACACATCTGAATATCCTCAACAGCCCTTATATACATGACACTGACACCTTTATTTCAGTATTACAAAGCACAGACACCAAGAGTGGATAAGTACAACAAAGAAAGTGTTGTTATGTGTCTGTATCAATATGTATGTGTTTTTATATTTCTGTTGGGCCATCTCCCTGCCTCTTGAGAGCATCTGTATTATAAATCCATCCAAACAGACTTACCTGTTGGGAATGGCGTGGTTGTAGGAAATAGATTTATCCATGCAGATTTGCCTGGCCGGCTGCAGTGAAAAGAAATCAGATCAAATTAGATTTGATCGCCTCATTGCTTGGGTTAACACCCATGTGTTGTTAACATTAATAACATGATAAGGAAGGCTTTTTAGTAAATGTAAACTAAGGCTGCAACAAACACATTTCAATATAGCATCAAACAGGTGATGCTTTGGGTTGACTTCAATCTGTGAACTTTGAATTTACATGTGTCACTGAGTGCTATCCCAATGTGCTCCAATTTCAGCCATTAGTGTTTAAGGGTCAAGGGTCGGTGTAAACTCAAATAAAGTGCTTGGTAAAGTGTTTACTCACCACAGGATCATACACTGTGTCAATACTGGGAAGTCTCTGCAGATAAGGGAGACAATGAATAAACCACTGATGAAACAACCTGAACAAACCAAGTAGGTTTAAGAGCTGACTTTAACTACCTGCAGTGCCAGGATCTACCACAACGATTTCTTCCGCATGATTGTTTAAACTTCCTGGAAATCAGTGTACTGACACCCCACCCATTTGAAGCTGATTATGATGATGGTCGTATCCATAGTTACCTGAGTAGACTCTGGCCAAGTAGGACCTGGGCAGTCCCAATAAACAGCATCCGCTGGCAGGTCCCTATCCAAAGACAGCTATCAAAACACACACACACACACACACACACACACACACACACACACACACACACACACACACACACACACACACAATTAAGTGTATTTTAACAGCGACAGTGACTGAATATAACTTATACCTTTAAACAACTGGGAGGCGTACACACCTATGGAGAACAAACATGACTTAAGTCTCAATGAATAAATAAATGCATGAATAAATGTGTAAATAAATACAGGAATAAATTAATAAATGCAGAAAAAATATATACAAAAATGCATGAATAAATGTATAAAAATACAGGAACAAATTAATGAATGCAGAGAAATATACAGAACAAAATAAATGCATGAATTAATGCATGAATCAAATAATGAATAAATGCATTACATTTATTTCTACATTTTTGTTCACCTTAATTTATTTATCTTTGTATTTCTGTGTCCATATTTAAATGAGTTAGGAGGTCCCATTTGTTCATGCATTTATTTGTTCATTTATTTCTGCATTTATTCATTTATTTATTTGTGCATTTAGGTATTTATTCCTGTATTTATTGATGCATTAATGATCATTATTACTATATATTGAGACTGAAGTCATGTGTAGTTTTCCATACACACCAACAGAAGTAAAAAGTATTAAATGGTAGGTTACCTTTCCATTGTCACACCCCGGCCCCGAAGACTGTGAGACACCGCACCGACCCGAACTGACCCACAGCGCGACCAGCACAGTTACCGTCAGCGGCGGGGACGTTGTTTGGCTCGGCATGGTCATTCCGTAACTGTGACCAGACGCACATTTAGACCGCTGCCATAGCTTCCCTTTGGTCCTGTAGCTACAGCGACTGACTGACCTTTCATTATCCCAAAACAAAAGCTTTCCTTTAGTAAAGTCCCATAACAGAGGAGCGGCGAGACGTGCCAATGGCCGTTATAAAGGTCCCACGGCCACACAGTGTGCCCGTTGTCACTAAGTTAAGCTGAAGTTAGCTTGTTTTACATTATACTTATTACTTAACGCGAATAAAGATAATATAAAGTGATGCGTTCTTCCTTAACTTCTTGTTATGGTGTAACTTTAAGATACAAATGTGAAGTTATTCACATTATTGTACGACAACGTTTCCTGAAGAATTTCAAAATAAAATTGTGGTGTCTTTGCGTGTCGAGTTCTTTAGCTATGTTGCTATCTCATGTTTCTGTTGTATACATGTGATATGTCAGTTAAGTATGCCTTATGATATGTTACGCGCGGTCCAGTGTCTGTTGTTCTTTTCGTTTTCATTGAAATTTGTATAAATATATATTCCTTTATTTTGAGAATAAAATCCTGTTGCTAGGTAACTTTACTAAACTGTTAAACTACGGAAGCTGGGAAGGAAGTGAAACTCGAAATAGAACGCTAACCCTATCCTGAGGTTTGGGGTTTGGACTCCATATCCTCTGGGAGGCGACACAACAGCATACTTTGATTTAAATCCGTGTTTTTTTTTATCTCTTGTAGTTGATTCATGTTGATAATATTATTACTTCAGCCAAAACAATTCAAAACAATCAGTTTTGCTTTTGAGCAACACCCTGGAAAATGCGGGTAATTTAGATGTCATTGATTCGTGTGTATCGACCTGTCGAGCATAGTAACACTTTTACCCACTACACCTCGGGTATTTGTACTTTATTGTAGTGCAGGTAGGCTACTGTCCTGTCAGTCAGCTCAGGCAGTGAAACAGGTATTACCTGTTGGCTCAGGTAAACCATCCAGTAAAGTCGGTACTCTCACATTTAACAGCTAGACGCCTTTTCTTTCAAAATAAAGCACACAGTATAAAAATGTTCTGTGGAATAAAGGCATGGGATATTTCAGTTGTTTTGTCACAAAACATACATGATCACTGCAAACCGTTGAGTTTGCACGTTGAATATGTGGGTGCATTTTCTTTTTTAGGAGTTATGTTAAATATTTTCTTTCAAAGGTGGTTTAATTTGAAACGTGTGAAGGGAAGTCTCTGTGGTGTTGGGAATCTTGACAGTCTCCCTGTTACCACACCTATAAATCTCTCCAGCTCCATGTACACACACTTTGTCATAAAAGTGCACAGGTGGGTCTGTCAGAGGAGACCTGGGTCCCTGGACAGAGGAGACGCTTGGACCTAAATGGAGTCCACCCTCCACAAAGGTTTGCTGAACAATATGTTTAACAATCTATTTAGTTTTTACTTTGAATAATATGGACTGAGTTAAACTTCGGCTAGTCTCTTTTGTTTTAGACAACAGTGATTTCAGGAAGAAAGAAAATGAATGATATGTTACTGTTTTATAGACTATTTACCCAAAGCTAAGATTTAGTCTTCTTTCTTTTTACTGTTGAGGGTTGGGTGTGGCACTTTTCTGAACTCTGGCAATTTGCTGGATTCATGGCAAAAAGCATTGAAAAGTAATCAATCTGCAGGCACAGTTTTAATTGATTTAACTGAATTTATATATTGTGTGTTGACTTCTTTATGTGTTATTCTGGCTGTCCATTTACGGAAGTGGGTTAATAAGGAAGTGTGGGTTCCTACAACAGCTGATCCAGTGTGTAGATAGTGCATCAGCTGATTTTTTTTAGGATCAGATAACCATACAAAGAAGGGCAGGGATCAAAGTGATCGGTGTCTATTTGTAATCCTGTCACCCTGTACTTTGTAGTTCCAGCTGCTGCAGGTGTCCGGCAGTCAGTGGTGGCTCCTCCTGGAGGTTTGCAGCCCCTCGCTGAGGTAGCAGAGCCCGCAGACCTGGGCAAGGTAGAGGCAACCAAGAGTCAACCGGGGCACCCTGCAGGAGCAGGAGATGGACAGGTGAGCAGGAGAGGCTTTCTAAAAAACACAAAACAGCCGTTTGAATAAAACGTGCATGGACCCATTCTACTTTACCACCAAATATTAAAGAATTATAAACTTAATTATTCATTGGTTATAGTTAGTTATAATGTTGTGACACCAATAAAATAAATGCCACATATATAAATGCACCAACTGTTGTAAAATGATTCCCAAAGATTATGAAGACACAGCAGATAATCTCTACTTTCTCTCTTTGTCCGTCACCAGGAGCTGTACTCATTTGACAGCTCTCTGTCCTCCGACAGCGAGGATGAGGGTATCGGCAAGAAAGACAAGAAGAAGCTGAAGAAGAAGAAGAAAAAGAAAGTATGTATCTTCTCCATTAACCAAGCCTCATTCACTCTATAATGCTTAAACCAAGCAAAGTCTCTGGCTAGTACTGCTGGTGAAAGTGACGGGCTAAGCTGGGGACAGTGCTGACCAACTCACCGTCTCCTTGTGTCTAGGCAGATGAAATTATGTCTCTAAAAGCAGGCAGTTGATAGTAGAGGGTGTTGCCTGTATTGTAAGCTACACATGTGAGGCAGAAATCATGACTTCTGACAGTACAACGTGGGCTGCACCTGTAGCAACGACCAGTCAAACAGGAGACAACTGGGAATGGGATTAATTAGTTTCTGATGCATATCATGTGTCGCTTTTGAATGATTGGCATTACGGCATAGCCGGAGCAGGTGTGGTTCTGTGTGGGGTGTTTTTTGCAAAAGGGTTATGCCAGGTCATTTGTTTGTTGCTAAGTGCCTGGAGAGCCTCTCCCTTCTGCTGCACCGCCTTCTTTAAGACAAAGCCTCGCTCCAGTGTGTTTGTAGTGACTCATTTATGTAGATTCTCATTTAGCACTTTCACCATCAAAGAAATGCATAAAGTAACCTGTCCAGCGTGAATACAGTAGAGTAATAACTTCCCTGCTTCTTTCTCAACAGGATTCCAGCTCATCCTCATCTTCTTCCTCTTCTTCTTCCTCCTCCTCCTCCTCTTCTTCTTCCTCCAGTAGCTCTTCAGACAGTGAAAGTGAGGTAAGTTATGGCATAGTTGCTGCCCAAGGATCACATATAGCTTCCATGCAACTTCTACAGTGTCTTGCTCTAACATGTTGCTGCCATCACGTACCTGCCTGAGGTGAAAGGGAAATGTTTGCACGATTGTTTTGCAAGGTGCAAGATTCTTGATGCACAACTCTCAGTATTCTTTCGGTTGGAGCCAATATTTTTTTCCTTCAAACACACTAAAGAGACTGTAGAAGTGACGGTTATGCAGTGCAGTTTTGTTTATGTAAATCCTTTAAAAGTCCTCCCTGCAGCATTGCTAAAATTAAGTTCTTAGCCAAGAGCACAAACAATTTCGCATCAGCTCACATGGGACTGATAGTCCTTTCTAACTATGTCGCAGCCTCAGGTGAGGATATTGTCAAAATGAACAACACAGTCTGTCGAGAGAATGTTTTCGGATGACATGGCTGTCAAATTTTAGAAATCTAAAAAGAGAGCTTTAACGTATTTTGCCAAGTTAGGGGATAAGCTCGTCAACCTTCCCCGGGCCCGCTTTATCAACAGTCCCATCTTTTGAGACAGATCTAAGCAATATATATATCCCACTAGTGTTTCACCTTTTTGTGTTATTTATTAACATTTAGCCTCAAGGAACTGCAATCACATGATGACGCAATTTATTCTGTTGGCGTGGGTAGAAAATCAGGAGACACCGGAAAAGCAGGTGACTTAGCTCTTGCAAGCTTTTATGACAAAAGACAGAAACAAAGTTTGCGTTCCACAAAAGGGCAAAAAAGAAAAGTAAGAGTAAGAGTACATAACGCTGGAATGCATTTCACCCCACCCTAATGTCCTGGATCTGATAGCATGGCGTATTTTACCGGCGAGGAACACACCCACAGACAATGTGTGAAACACCTTCTGTAACTAGCACAGCAAGTCACGACAATATACTGTATACTTATGCATCCAACATGTCCTGCGAAAGGTGTGGACGTTTGTTATCTAACCGTATTGAGAATTCTTATCTACTAACAAGTAGGTGACACCCAACTCTGATCTTGAATACTTATCTTTATGTATATACAGTATATCTGTAAATACAACACTCACTTTGCAAAAAAAGCTTCACACAGGAACACGTACAGGAGCTCATACAGTAGACGTTTTAAAAGCTCTGTAGAACAACATACGGTTTTGAAAGAATCAACATGCCCTTGCAGGATGACAAGAAGAAGAAGAAGAAGAAAAAAGAGAAGAAGAAGGATGGAGAGAAAGAGTATGTCTGGGACAGTGTTATCATATCTGGTAAGTGGAACACAGTGCATTCTTCTTCGAAAAGCATATATTGCATATCATATGCAGTTATATTGTGTTATATCGTATGCATGTAAGCATATATTCCCAAATCTTTCTATGGTTCTTTAAAATAAGTTTATTGCATCTTGTCTGCTGCTGTTTTATACCTAAAATATAATTTTCTAATCTCTTCTTAGATTACCCTGACAATATATTTAAATACAGGCAGTTACAGTTGTTTCTAATACATTTTCCTTTACAAAGAGAAAGAGCTCAAAGATAAATGAAGCTCAGAGCAGGTGGCTCCGGCCATCTTGGCAGCCCAACACCGCCTAACTCCCTCCTAATCCAAAAATGGACAAAGAGGCGGAGTGTGAATGGAGTTAAGGTGGGGCGAATAAAGCCTACAGTCTATGCCACCCACCTGTCACTCAAAGCCGTCATGAACTTAATTAGATATAACTTTAAGCTGTAATATAATTGAAACGAGTGAGTTATATGAAAATTTGCTATGTAGTTGTCATGAACAGGGAAATTCACTATAGACACCAAAACTGTTTTTCGTACGGTTTATGGGGATTGACTCGCTTTTGGAGCCAGTCTCAAGAGGCCATTCGAGGAACTGCAGGTTTAGGCTTCATTTTTCAACTCCGGAGATTGCTGCTGTATGTGCCTTTCTCTTTTATATATACAGTATAGTCTATGGTCTTGCTTAAGGGTACTTTGGTACTTTACTTTATATTTAAATTGCCCGATATCACAAATTGCAATTTTGCTTCAGGGGATATTCCTTCTGTCCTTGCTTGGAATAAGGAAAAACTCCTCAAACAAACTGCTTTAACTTCAGGAAGAGCATGCCACCATTGGCACACTAGCAATAAATGTAAAAGAGAGGTTTTGGAAATGATGAAGTGCCCCTATTATATGCAACCAGACCCGCCATACTGTCTCTCTGATGGACGATGGCAAGCTCAATGTTGATATATCACACTGTTTAATAACAGTGAAACAGAAAAAATGGCACCCTTAAGTAGACCAACATTATACAATTACAGTAGAGACAATCCAAAATTATGAGATATAGAATGTGAGGCAGCTTCCAGGTGTCAGCAAACAGCGAGAGCCTGAGCCACACGACCTCCTCTCCACCATGTAAAGTTCAGTTCAGACCAAGGTCACCCATTTACACATTTCTTTGGTCATAATGGACTGACACTTTAAGCATACCATGGCACAAAAGAGAGTAAGCCACCAGCTGGGTTGTCATTTCAACTTTGACATGCCCATCCTGATATTTATTATCCCCCATATGGTTGATTCTTATAGGAGTAAAACTAATGTCTATAAAGATCTGTGTTTACAGCAGCTCATAAAAAACGTCACTCAGATTTAGATTTCTTTTAAAAACATAGATGGCTGCTATAATTACATTGAACAGTATTCAGTCAACCGTGAATCCCTTTAGATTCCCTTTAGATTCCCTTTTTATTCTGTAAAATATAACTGATTGATTCTAGAGATCTTTCACAGCTGACAATTATTGCAACTGTTCTTTTCTTTTTTTCCCATTTATTAAACAAATGCTTTACATTTGAATGGATTTAATGTTGTCAGGTTCCGATGGCCAAATGGTACAGCAGTGTGATGAGGGTGTGAAGATAAGCCAGGTGAGAGAGACTTCAAACAACCTACATTTTAAAACATGCTGTTTGCTGTTAAACGCGACATTATAGAATGTTTGCCCTTTTCAGTATTACGACTCATCAGAGGACGAAGATGACAAGAAGAAAGAGAAAAAGAAGAAGAAGAAAAAGGACAAGAAGAAGAAAAAGAAGAAGAAGAAGGTATGTGCAGATTTCCCATACTATAGCAGCTTGATATTATACATGTAACCAACGATGACACATTAATATGACTTTTTAAACCTTTGTGTTATTAAATATCTGTTTTTATATACTGTACTTCCTCTGTCCCAGGATTCATCCTCTTCCTCATCTGATAGTTCATCCTCCGACAGTGAGGATGAGAAGAAGAAGAAGAAGAAGAAAAAGAAGAAGAAGAAGAAGAAAAAGAAGGTATGATGTATTTGATACTGTACAATTACACTAGTGTGAATATATTGAGTGTGAACTGTCTTTTCTACTTCTGTGTAAATCATCAAAAACTGATTCATTTATTGTTTTGTTCTGCATTCGAAGGACTCCAGCTCCTCTTCCTCAGATAGCTCTTCATCATCGTCGTCTGACAGTGAAGATGACAAGAAGAAAAAGAAGAAAAAGGACAAGAAGAAGAAGAAAAAGAAAGATAAGAAAAAGGTAAAGGAATGAGCTTTCTTCTTAATGTACAAAGTGCAGCGATTATTTCCTGATTCTTTTTTTTACATTGACACAGGATTCCAGCTCTTCATCCTCGTCTTCATCTTCTGATAGTGATAAAGATGAAAAGAAAAAGAAGAAGAAGAAGGACAAGAAAAAGAAGAAGAAGAAGGATAAGAAAAAGGTAAAAATCCATCTTGTTTTTTAAAAAGCCTCTGAATGATCGAGTAGGTTGTCAGGTGAGTGGTGAAGCTGCTTATCACGTGAATTTCACTTCCTGAAAAAATGCTGTGTCATATTTCTTTTTTGTTTTTATGCATACAGGAGACTTAGTTGTCATTGTGTTATGCATCACTACGAACCGTTTCTCCATTTCTTAATGCACAACTGTAGAGAAGTGTGTGCTCTGTTTGTAATAAAGACCAACCAGATTGCACAACAGTGCACATACCTTCTGAGAAAATAAGTATGCAGCTTCTGTAGCTGTCAGGGCCTGTACGGGAATGCTTTGATAAGATACACACCTATACACGCTGCCAAAACACCTCAGCTCATATTATCAGCTATATTCTAATGTGCGTTCCACTGCAGAGCTAATGAACGGTTGTGTAGATACTGATTTGTTAATGATCTGTCAACACGTGTGTTCTGTGTGTCCATGTACTGTACACATCTCTGTATACAGTATGGGGGGATAAAAAGTGCAGTACTTACAGTAAGCCTGAGCTTGATTGAATTTGTGCTTTTTCATAGGATGAAGATCCGAATGAGCTCTACAGTGCTACTTATGTGTCGGCAGCTGGTGAGTGTTTCCACTATTAAGAGTCTGAAAAAGACTAGCAATAAAAATCAGAACCGTCACTGCAACCGAAACCTGTTTATTTCTGTAATTTCCTGCAGAAGGCGGGCTTGCAAGACCATGTGCTGATGAAGATAAAAAGAAGGCCGAAGTTGCTGACAAGGTGAAATACTCACATATATACCATATGAATGCCACACATATATGCACAAATGCACTGAAATACATCGCTCCCTTTTGTCGTGACAGGCCAAGAAAGAACTTAAAGAAAGAGACGAATGCAAACTGTCCTCTACAGTGGCCGGTATGTGTTCTGCTCTGGCTCTTTAACAAATCAAGCATCGGTCTGAGGCCTGGAAAAAGTGTTTTGGTTGTAACGGTGCTTCCTGTCCAGCAGGCGGCGCAAAGGCATTCCCCGATGGTATCGAGGCAGGCCACCTGAGTGATGATGAGGGAGAAGGAGGGGAGGAGAAGGAGAAGAAGAAGAAGCTGAAGAAGAAAAAGAAGAAGAAGGTGATCACAATGTGTACATGCTGCTAAAAAGATGATGAAGAGCTGTTTTTAAATGGGCTTGACAGTACTTACAATGCATCATTACCACCATGCACTGATGCAACTTTTACTGCACAATAAAGTAATGTTACAGGACAATCGAGATCACAAAAAAACAACATGTTCTGTGTTTTGCTACAGGATTCTGGCTCAGACAGTGATGACGATGATGATGACAAAAAAGACAAGAAGAAGAAAAAGAAGAAGAAGAAGGAAAAGGTATACAAAGAGCTGTGTTTACATCTGCTGTTGTCAAATCGCATCACACAAATAAATACGGTTGTGTACTGATACATAAGTGATACACAAGGGTGAATGTGTGTTTGTTTTTCAAATATAGATATAATCTTTGCAGATGTCAACGTGAATATGTCTATTTGATTTGATCCACAGGACTCCTCCTCTTCTTCATCTGACAGCTCCTCCTCAGACAGCGAAGATGATAAGAAGAAGAAGAAGAAGAAAAAGAAGAAGAAGAAGGTAAAGAAGAAGAAGGATAAGGGTTGTGTCTTCACAGCACTTTACATTTTTGGTACGCACTGTTTAGTGTTATCATATCATCCTTGGCTCTCTCTCTTTACAGGAGTCCAGCTCTTCCTCCTCCTCTTCTTCGTCCTCTGATAGTGAAGAGGACAAGAAGAAGAAGAAAAAGAAGAAGAAGAAGAAGACAAAGAAGAAGAAGGATAAGGTTTGTCTTCACAACAATTCTTTAAATTTTTTGTACTTGTGCTGTTTAGTGTTATAGTATAATCTTCGTATCTCTCTCTCTCTCTCTCTCTCTCTCTCTCTCTCTCTCTCCTTCTCTCTCACTCTCTCTCTTTACAGGATTCCAGCTCTTCCTCTTCTGATAGTGAAGAGGACAAGAAGAAGAAGAAGAAGAAAAAGAAGAAGAAGAAGACAAAGAAGAAGAAGGATAAGGTTTGTCTTCACAATAATATTTTACATTTTTTGGACCTGTGCTGTATAGTGTTATAGTATAATCTTCATCCTCTCTGTATCTCTCTCTCTCTTTCTCTCTCTCTCTCTCTCTTTACAGGATTCCTCCTCTTCTTCGTCATCTGATAGTGAAGAGGAAAAGAAGAAGAAGAAGAAAAAGAAGAAGACAAAGAAGAAGAAGGATAAGGTTTGTGTCTACTACACTGTTGTGCAGTACTGTAAATGTAACTTATTTTTCAGATTTGCTGAAACTGTCACTACAACCAACCTGAGTCCTTACGCAGTGTCAATAACGGCTCTGAACTCCAATCAAACTGTGAAACTAGGCAACGTTGATCTAATAAACTGTGTTGCCTATTTCTCACATTTAGTGTTTTCAAAAACAAGATTTTAGTTAAGCTGTAAAAGGAGAAGTTTGTGATCAAGTCGAGCACCGCCCACCAACCGCCCACCAACCGCCCACCAACCTCCCACCAGCTAAACGGACCACTTAAATATCTTTCTGAATGCACTTTATGTGAGAAATACGTAATACAGCAACAGGTTGTCGGTCAGGTGCAGTGGAATTAAGCAAATTACATTAGAAGCAGAGGGAGACAGTTAGAGCAACATGATTTTTACACAGATTGTCTGTCTCATTGTGCTGCCGAGAAAAAATGACAGTTTCAGCAAATAAAACAGATTTTTTTACAGAAAATTATCTTACCTTCCTTTAATGTTATTACGTCATCGTCGGCTCTCTCTCTCTGCACAGGATTCCAGCTCTTCCTCATCTGATAGTGAAGATGACAAGAAGAAGAAAAAGAAGAAGAAGAAGAAGAAGAAGGTAAATCACATGTGAAATCTCTTACATGTTTCCCATTTATTCGTTTTAATGGGTTGACGTGACGCTCCTGACGCTCATAAACAGTCTAATGAATGAGTCTTCATGAACAACTATGCTCTTCTGTGATTGGCTGAATGATATCATTTTTCCAGAAGTCCTGCTCTTCTGATGATAGCTCTTCTTCTGCTTCCTCGTCCTCCTCTTCCTCTGATAGTGATGATGACAAGGTGAGATAACAGACGCACAAAGATGATGTTTGTTCTATTTAGTCACTTATTCATCTGTACCCACATTGACAAAGTTAACAGAGATGAGTGGCAGCACAGTCCATCATGTTCATGTTCTCTTTTTCACTTTAGAAGAAGAAGAAAAAGAAAGATAAGAAAAAGAAGAAGAAGAAGGACAAGAAGAAAAAGAAGGTGAGAATGTCTCATCCTCTGTTTTCCATTCCAGGGTTTTGGTTGATTATATGATAGTCTGAAGAACGTTTGAAGACACAGCTACATATTAAATAATAAGGGCAGGAGGATACATCACCACTGAGTATTACTACTGCATAAATATAGTGCTGTGCATCATCATTTCACCCTCTGTCTAGGATTCTTCTTCTGAGTCCTCCAGCGATTCTTCTAGTGATGACGATAAGAAGAAAAAGAAGAAGAAGAAGAAGGACAAGAAGAAGAAGAAAAAGAAAGACAAGAAAAAGGTAAATCAGTGTTTTGTATATGTCCAACGTAACCACCTGCTTAATATATTTGGAAGTGCTATATCCCACAGTCTATGATATTAACATGGGGTGTGTTTTTTTAAATTAAAAACAAAACGCAGTAACACAATTACCATATTTGCATCCATCAAGGACTCTTCCTCTGGCAGTGACTCGTCTTCTAGCAGTGATGGTGACAAGAAGAAGAAGAAGAAGAAGAAAGACAAGAAGAAGAAAAAGAAGAAGGACAAAAAGAAGGTAATCTAGTGTGTGTGATAAGGAAAAACACTTTTCTGTTCATTTTCAAAGGATAGATGACGGAGTGTTTCATGCTTTATATCTGACTAGGACTCAGGTTCCAGTGGCAGTGACAAGGAAAATAAAAAGGACAAGAAGAAGAAGAAGGTAAATCACTCACACAGTGGGAATATCATAATTATGTCTTACGTGAAAGGGAAACGACTGACTCTTTTCCTGTTTGACCTGCAGAGTTCGGGCTCATCGGGAAGTGAAACTGAAAAAAAGAAAAAGGTTTGCCTTTTAATATAAATGATCAAATATTATGAGTAATTACGGGCCTTTACTCTTGGGTCAAGCTCAAATTTCCTTGCCGTGATGTTTCCTTGCAGACTATTCACCTTCTGTACGGTTAACCTGACTTTTCATTGACAGTGTCCTTCCTCTGCTTGTGTTTTTTATTTCAGGACGGAGCTGACCGTGAGAAATGCAACGAGCCAAAAACTGAAGTTTCAGGTTCAGGTGGTGGCGAATTTTCAGCTCCCAGTGGCAGCAGTTTTAAGCCGGCCAGTGCTCCTGGCGGTGCTTCTGTCGTCTCCTATGTGACACTCCCCTCCAAACCCGTTGTGAAGCGGGATCCTCTGAATACATCAGATTACTCCAAGCCCTCCAAACCCGTTACGAAGCCTGATCCACTGTATCCATCAGATTTCTCCAAGCCCTCCAATACCGCTACGAAGCCTGATCCACTGTATCCATCAGATTTCTCCAAGTCCTCCAAAACCGTTACGAAGCTGGATCTATTGAATCCATCAGATTTCTCCAAGCCTTCCAATACAGTTACGAAGCTAGAGCCTCTGAATCCCCCAGATTTCTCCAAGCCCTCAAATACCGTTACGAAACTGGAGCCTCTGAATCCACCAGATTTCTCCAGGCCCTCTATCTCTGCTACCCCACTGAGTATGGGAGACAGGGCCGCCATTCGCAGACCCCCCAGCCCCATGGAGGCCCTGATGGGGAGCCCAAGGAGGTACGGAGACGGAACAACCCGTTCCACCTCCCACCTCACCTCGAGTGACCTATTGAGAGGCCCCAAACCTTACCAATAATGAGATGTCACACATCAAAGTAGATGTTAAAACAGCACGGCTTACATGACACTGGTGGATGTTTAATATGATGATGGGATATGCTCTAATGGCGCTCTTAATGTAAGGAAAATATGACGAGAGGTTACTGTGTAAAGATGCATTTTGATGGTGAGGAAAATAGTTATACCAAGAAAAAAAGATGGTTTTATGTTTTATATTTGAATTGGTTAGAAAATGAACATTTGTGGAAATGTCAATTCACATGAAATAATTCAAAATTCTTGCTTTGCGGAAATAAAACGGTATGATTTTATTTGTTTTGTTTCCATTTCTTATGCTGCCTTCAGGTACATCTCAGGTTCTTCACAGCCAAAGCGAGAACTAACATAATGGTCTCTAGCTGTTGGCTGGCTTTGCATGTAGACACGCACATATTGTGCTGAATCATCTTTATGAAAAAGGGAAATTAGAATAAACAGATGTTTTACTAAAATAGTTTGTTACACATAAGATTACAGTCTGCAAGTGTCCTTAACATTAGTACATACCAACAGAATACTTAATGTAAACGCTGTAAATAAATTTACTGAGGTACCCTACTGCACTAAGACCTACAGTAAGAGTGATTTTGAGGTAGTCTAGGCCTACTTGAGTGTTTCCCTTGTGCATTACATTGTGCTTCTACTTCACATTTTAAAGAGAAATATTGCACTTTTTACTTAACTAATTTAATTGCTGAGTTACTTTGTAGATCAATATTTTGCACATAGTAAACTGTGATAATGTGACAAATCTTTGCCGTGAGATAATTTCTTTAAAATGCTATTTACACCAAACGTTTACGTTGAATATTAAAACACTGAGTCAAGTCATTCTGCGTAATGATTTTTAATGGATTTAATGAAAAAACAAATTAAGCATTTATTGAAGAAGTCACTTGACATTAAAATATATCTTTTGAGGGAGACCTGGACTTAGAAGATTACAAAAGAAGAGACAACAGATGGGCCTTCTTTTAAAAATAACAATTCAACAGCTTGGGTAGGGGCTTTGTCAATGTGTACATAATTCTTAACTCTGAAATCTCCACCTGGACTTGAAAGTAGCATGAGCAAAGTATAGATTTACAGTAGGGTACACAGGAATGCCTCCGGGAATTTTGTGCCCCATGAAAAGATATCACATCGGCCCCTCCACCATGGGCCCGCCAATGATGTAAAATATTTCTATTACCACACCTCGAGAACAGAGTCCATTCAAAGCTTTGAAGCTTGCAACTCTCTTGCAGGCAAAAACCTCATCCACCTTGATTTACTTTGTCGACTCCAATTAAAAACTGCTAACTGCACAAAAGAAAAATAAGCAGCAGTTAACCTCGCAGAATACTGACCCAAATTACTTGCAGCTGTGTGTACACACACAATGGTCTTTACAGTAACACGGACCCAGTCTATTACTGCTTCAAACTGCCCAGCATCCAAAACAGAACATGTGCTCTTTTATTTCCATTTAATGAGAATTGTAAGGGGGAAATAATTTCTGTTCCTGTTTGAATTCTTATCATTTGAAAGTTTATCTAATCATTTTCTTTCCTAATAAAAAAAAACAAACAGTAAACTCCCACAGAGCACATAACAGCCATAATCAATGATAGGCTACAAATAGCAGACAGTACAAGTTGAATGTTCAACTAGTGAATGGTTCAACCCATGGGGGCGTGGTTTAGGTCACATGGTTTAGGTGTGGCGCCAGGTGCAGGTCCGTGTGTTTGTGCGTGTGTGTGTGTGTGCGTGTGTGCGTGCGTGTGTCGGTGAGAGAGTAAGGAAAGCAGCACTTTGTTTGAGGAAGCAGCAGCACACAGGCAGGAGTCACGATGAGTTTCGATCTGTCATCAGGTAGGAATATATAATATAATATAGAATACAATAATATAATATCAAAAAACCTTGACTGTACTCAGGATGAATATCTGGAAATTATGATATGAAATGAAATAATGTTTGGCTGACGTCAGTAGCATTGCAGGAATGGAATAGCAACAGGCGTTTTGGCTTAATTAATCCTCCAATGGATGCTTTAGGAACCGAATCCAAGTGTGTAGGCAACACAAAGACCAGCCCCAGCAAAGTAGATTTGATTTGTTGTGATCTGTCGTCCTATTGTGTCTCTACAGAGGTTGCTTTTGTCTCTCAGAAATCTGTTTACCATCTGCCTCTTTTGCGTGTGTGCAGCTTTAGGTGGAGATGATGTGGTGAGCAAGGGGGAAGCTCAGAAGGATGAGTTTAACTTGCCCTGGAAGAAGGATAAGGATAAGGATAAGGTAGGTGCATTCAAACAAAGATGCACAAATGTTCCAGGTGTACTGAGGATTAGATCTACTGATATGGTGGCTGAGAAGGAGTTCAGGCAGACCTAATTATGCAAAAGTACTCATGTTGTTAAACAAATTATAGAAACTGACACTGCTAAAATATAGAATAAAAAAATGTGAATAGCTAAATAAACACCACAGTTAGTATAAGTCAATTGCAATTGCTGACATTTACATAGAAAAATGAAATTATTGAAATAGAAAAATAAAACTGCATTTGCAGTATTAGTCACTTGCTGACCATTTAAATAAACATAATAAAGCTATAAGTCACCATTTCTACCCCAAGCACCGTTTTCTGAATTATATGTTCCATTAAAAAAAAACTCATATCAAATCAGAAAACATGTACACCGATACAGAGATGTCTTTTTCAGGCCAATATCGGCCTATAATAATTAAGAGAGCAATCATCTTAGCTTTTTTTTTTTTCAGCAAAGTCAACAAGATGCTCCTGATATAGGGCATTCTCATAATGACATATGATATAACATGTCTTCTCAATAAATAGTCTATATGAAATATTTTTGTATACTCATGTGTGACTCCAGTTTTTAAAAATTAAAAAAGTACCATGTATTTTCTCATTTTATTAAGAACTTGAGTGAAAGATGAGCACAATTGTGATAGAGAAAAATATAAACATATCTACAACAGACATTTTTATACCGTTTTGGCCATGTATATTGTCAAACCACCCATATCAATGCAATCCTTAACACTCAAAAAATACAGTAATTCATTCAAATTATTTTTTTTTGTTTAGGGACACAAGTCTGACAAAGACAACAAGTCTGACAAAGACCACAAGTCTGACAAAGACCACAAGTCTGACAAAGACCACAAGTCTGACAAAGACCACAAGTCTGACAAAAAGGACAAGTCTGACAAAAAGCACAAGTCTGACAAAAAGGACAAACACGGAGAAGGCCACAAGAAGAAGGACAAGAAGCATAAGGAGAAGAAGGAGGGAAAGGGATCAGGCTCCTCATCCTCATCTTCTTCATCCTCCAGCAGTGATGAGGTAGGTCCAATGCTGCATTTACTTTTCAGAGCCCCTTGCTGATTAAATGTTTGATATAAAATAGTTAAAGTGTAATTCCGGCGCAAAATTATCCCATGGTCTTTTTAAGCACCCGGACAAATCCGGGAGAGTCGCTAACAGTCGGACGTGGCTAACACTGATTAGCTTGGGGCAGTACGGTGAAGGCCCAAAGTAACACCAAACCTCTGCAGTAGCATGGGAAGAGTCCCTACACATAAAACAACGCACCAACAACGTAGTTGGCAAACCCGGAGGTTATCAAAAAAGATTTACCTACTGGCCCGGTACCAGCTCCTCTCGTAGTCCATTTAAGTCAATTACCAAATGCGATCATCCAAGAGGAAGGAGCCCATTGATGCTTCATTTTATGTTAAGGGATACTTATCATGCTACTGCAGAGGTTTGGTGTTATCATGAGCAGTGTAGGTGGTTAAAAAGCCATTTTAATGCCTTCACCGTAATGCCCCGAGCTAATCACTGTTAGCCACATCAGGCTGTTAGCGACTCTACCAGATTTCTCCGTTAATAGTTGATACACAAAAAAAACTCTCGATGGCTTATTTGATGTATGTAAGTGCCATAAAATACCAATACACTTTAATAGTGAACTAGGCCTTGCTGTGTTGGATGTTTGGTACACTGAACACCCACAGAAGAACGATATTGCCTTCCTTAGTTTGTAGTCTTCAAAACCTGTGAAAAAAGTGAAAAGAAAATGCAGCTCCACAGGTAACATACCTGTCACACCTCATGTCAAAGGTCAATGTGTGTGAGACAAGGTACAAGGGAACAAGACAGGTGGAGCCGGTCTTACCAGCAGTGCTAGTTCTAATCAGATGTGACACACCTGTGTGAACGCTGTTTCCATTCAAAATCATGTGTTGTCGAGTGAAAACTTGACTTCCAGATTTGCGGACACAGTTTTTAGCTCCTTTTTGTAAACTTCAACTATCCTATATATTATCCTATATAATATTTATTTATAATATATATATATTTTTTACTTTGCTGCAACTTTATTCAGAACATGTCGGTCAGGGGAGTCATAAAAGAGCTGTTGTTGACTAATCGCCTCAGTGGAAGTGAACAGGCGATTGTTTTATCTGTCATGACTAGACTTCGTAACATCCCTGCTCCTAAGATGAACAACTTTTTTGTGCTTGTTGCGGCTCTTGCTGCTGTCAAAGATTCATACATTAAAGATAGAGAAGGAGCTGTAGCAAGATTCTTTAACTACTTGTGTATGTGTATTTTAGTTTACAGTGTAATTATTTGTATCATCAGAACAGTATAGGTACATTGGAACAAGACGTGAGGTTAGGGAAGAAGAAGGGAACGATGGGAACTTTTTTTTACTAACAGATACATGGAGTGGTCCTGATTAGAATAACACGAGGATAGGCAAACTACATTGTTCCTAAATAACATGGGTTCTTTACTTTGAAAAAAACAGACGTATTGTCAGAAACAAACAATATGCAGTATACAGTATGTTGACTTTGGATGCCTGAGGTTGTAGGCTTCAGTAAATAAAGCTGAACTGAAACCAAGGAGTGTTCATCTAATAGCCGAGGCAGGTGGGAAAGATGTGTATGTCCTGACGTGGTGTAACTGTCATGAACGCTGCAGTCATTAAAAACGTGAGTCACTGTATACATTCAAAAATAAAAATATGAAACACGCTATATATTTATGACGTTCAAACCTGCAACAGTAAACTAACTTCAAGCAATTTCAACTGTTAGTCAAGGCTGAGCAGACCTAATGCAAGCCAAAACCACAAGCTAAACAATTTGTTTCTGCACCTACATGTATGTATCAGTACATACACCATAAGTATAGATCATTACACTGTAAATTGGGAAGAATCGCACTGTACGTTGCCCCTGTAATCCTCAGTATATGCCCGTTCTGCGGTAACAGCATTATCCTTTTTGTCATTTCAGGAGTGACGCTTCCTGGAGGACTAGACTTCTCTTACGATCTCGACAAAATGACGTGTGTGTGTGGTTAAGAGGTCGCAGTAGTACCAACTTTTCCTCCTGTCCTTTCATCGATGTCTCTGAAGCATGCCAGTCTTGTGTAAACTCATCTGCTGATTCCTTGAAGTAAATGTTCTGACAACAAAATACCAAAGTTCTCCTGTTGACTGTGCTTTTTTTTCTCCCGAAGATGGGACTGTGATCTATTTTAAGGTCATAGTTAAAATTCCAAGCAGATTAAAGCAGATTTAATGTCACGATCTATATCTAAGAATACAAAACCCACAGTGTTGTTTGTCATTGTAATTGATTTCAATACATTTTGTTGAAAATGCAAAACAAAATTGATTAAGTTATTCTTAGAAATTAAATAAATAAATGAACTGTTTTCATAAAGTGTCATTGTCAGATGAATGTAAAGGAGTAGAACAAGGTTTCCCTCTGAAGTGAGGTATAAAGTCATCTATAATGAAAAGGCTTACCTCAGAATTGCACTTGAACCCCATGGAAGATTAGCAAACTGCTGTGGCATAAGCTCATGGGGATCCTTAAATAAAACATTAAAACATACACAACATGCAATTCAAAGATGTAACTGACTGTGACCTTGATTCCTTTAAAACTAAAAAACAGTGTAAAGGACAATGAAAACAATGGGGCTCTACTTGGCTGTACATAGTACAACAGTGCTACAAATGCATGCTAATAAAAATGAAAAACAACTGCAACATATGCTACAAAATGAAAAAGAAATCTTCCAAAATACAGTAAAATATCTTAAATTTTTACGTCTTTTGGACCCAGAAACGACACTCAATATCCACTGCCCTGCCATCAGATTTGATGGCATTATGTAGTATTTTATTTGACCAGAAGTAGGCGAATGAAGGGATAGGAGCCACATGTAACCATCGTCATGGTTCATCCTCCTTTCTGGAATCACATAAAAAGGTCAGTAATATGTTCATTCATTCATTCATCTTCAACAGCTTATCCCTGTCGGGGGGCTGGAGCCGATCCCAGCTGACAACTAAAATTACATTTTGATATGTGGTAACTCAATTTGTGACTAAGGTTAATTTTTTTTACAGTGTATTGTTTTAAAACACATTTCAGTCAGTGAGTCTGAACCTTCTGAAAGGTAAAGTTGTTTGTGTACTACTAATATCTAATACTATTAATACATATCAACCTCTGTTTTAGTTTTAAAGTTAAATGCAGATGTTGCATAACTGTTCTGGCTTGTTGAACTGTTGGGTACCATTGTTCATGCTTATCAACGCTTTCTCAAAAACACACTCTGATTCAGTATAGATTAAAGTTGTACATGTGCTGCATGATCACAGACTCCTGACAACAGAGAGCTCCCTCAGGTACAACAACAAACAGTGGTAAACGTATGACATGATGTACAAGTCATTCAACATTCCCTAACATCAGTTGTCCTTGTCAGTTGCACATAATTATAACTTTGATAGTCACACCCTTCTCCCCAGGTTCAGCCTTTCGTCCCAAGAACATTAAAGGAGCTCTCTTTTGGTAAATGAAATGTCTATAAATAAAATAGCGTGTTGATGCAGAGGGAGTGGTGGTTGAGAGGTGTGGTTAGGCTCAGTGGCGTGGTTTAGGTGTATTTAAGCAGTCTGTGTGAAAGTCCCTCAGTTGTTTGAGAAAGTGCAACAAACAGGAGTCAAAATGGATGGCAAAGGTAGGTTCAAATTCCCGTTGTGTCTATTAAGATGAATACCTTGAATGTTAATAATTGTCTCTGTTTGAAAAGTCTTGATAATTGGAATCGAAGGCATTTTAGTGGAGATTTTGCACCTCAGGGCTTAATTAATGTTTTAGAAAGATGCACGATGTAGCTGTAGATAACTGTACCCCTGCTGTGCTTTTGTCTGTCTGATTCTTGTTGATGATACGTTATATATCACACTTATTCTAACCTGATACACCACCACCTTTTCATCCTTACCTGAACCGGTTGTAAAGATAAGAAGGATAAGGTAAGATCTTTGTATGTGTATATTCTATCATATATGTTTCATGAGTGTGGTATGTGGTATTTACACCCACCTGTGTGCGTGCTGTTTTTAGCTTAAACTCTCCAGATCTGCAGATCTTCTAAAACTTCTACTATCTCATCACCTGTGGGCTAAATTCCTTTCAATCTGTGGCAGCGTCATTCAGAGGATAATTTAAATATTGCTTCCGCGGAAAATCTGTCCCTGCCAGCTCTTCTGCACAGTGCTCTGCAGCCAACACAGTTCTTGCTCTAAATGGATGCATTCTGATTACTGGAGTCAAAGACAACACCAACCCGATGCTTTATTAAAACCAACGTTTGCCATTTTTTATTTTTTAGAAACACGGAAAGGACGGCGATAAGAAAAAGGGCAAGGAAAAGTCAAAGGACAAAGACCACAAGAAGGAAAAGAAGCATAAGGACAAGAAGGAGGGGAAATCAGGCGATTCAGGCTCATCTTCATCCAGCAGTGAGGAGGTAGGCCCGATGCTGCAGTTCATTTATACAGATCTGTGGCTTTTTACATTTTTGATATAAAACAGATTTACTCTTGTGAAATATTTTTTTTACATACCCATCAACGCTAATTTTCTGAAAGTGTTAACGAGTTGCAATTGTAGTTTGTAGTTTTCAAGACTTGTGAGTGAGGGTAATTACTTCATTGGAGCTAATACACCACAAATCAATCTCTATCGGGAGCCCCTGGGTTCACCAGCAGCTTCAACTGAACATGCACAACAGGTTTAATCAGCAGTGAAAGTTATGATCAGATGCGACACACACCACACCTGTATGCGTGCGGTTTTTAGCTCACACTTTTGTCAAATGAAAACTCTCCAGATCTGCAGTTTAACTTTAAGCTTGTTAACCTGTAGCCAACCTTCTACTACCTCATCACCTTTGGGGTAAATTCTTTTCAATTTGTTGCAGCGTCATTCAGAGGAAAATGATGTTGGTCACATTTACGTTTTTCCATGCATACGACTAAAGCAAACGAATCAAGCTGAGAGAAGAGAAACCGGTCAGATAGGGGAGTTGCAAAAGAAAAAAGTTGTCTTATTGCCACAAACAACACGCTGCAATCGTGACCTGACTGATCCATGAATGAAAGTTGTCTTTGTGCTCATTACAGCTGCTGCCATGATTCACATTAAAGATACAGAGGGAGTGGCATTTAAGAATGCTCTTTAATAAATCATGTATCCGTCCTGCAGTAACAGCATTGTCCCTTTTGTCATTTCAGGATTGATGCTTCCTGGAGGACTGGACTGATCTATTAGTCTCTCAGGATCTTGTCTATTGATAAAATGACACAATAGTTTGACCTTTTTCTTCCTGTCCTAAATGTAAATGTTCTGACAATAACATGCAACAGTTTTTCTGTCAAGTAAAGTGAATATTCTTCACCACAAGGTGGCAGTGTCATTTATTTGAAGTTGATACAAATGTAAACAAAACAAAAAAGATTCTTTGCAAATGGATATGTGTCAAATAGTTAAATAATTGTTTTAGACTGAAACTATCGAAAATTGAAAACCTTGGTCCTCAGTGATTGTTTAATATCTGCACGGTGCTACAGAGTTGACACTGTCAGCAGGCTTCAATGGACCAGAGTTGGAAGTATTTACATTCTTTACTTTCATAAAAGTAGAAATACCACAGTGTAAAATATACTTGCATGTAAGAGCTCTGCATTTAAAGTTTTTAGTACCATCAGCAAAAAGTACTTAAAGTATCAAAAGGTATGCTACCGATGATGCTGAATTATCCTCTTCAGTGTTATATAACACTGTTCTACTGATGCATTCATCTATAAGCAGCATTTCAATGATGTTGAGAGGAAACTGCTGCAGAAATGCATCATATTTTATCAGATCCACTGTTTGTGTTTGAAATCTTAATCTGCAAAGTACCTGTATCATTTACAGTGCCTATAGAAAGTCATGATACCATTTTGAAATAGTTACTTTTTTGTTCTACAGCCTGAAATGATAATACATAAATAATAAAAGAAGAATTCCTTTATTAATCCCCCAAGGGAAATTACATTTTCACTCTGTTATCATTATACAGGTTACACACACACAAATATGCGCATGTACAAACAGGTCCGGTGGTTCGGTACCATGCTCAACAGCACCTCGGAAGTGTCCAGGAGATGAACTGGCACCACCAGTCCACTCTCCATTTATCTATGAACTGTGCTACTACCGCCCCAATAATTGGCCTCCACCTGGCATCAACTGTGGTGTTTTTGATTACTTCAGAATAAAATCAGCGGTTCCTTTAGGATAGGCACAAGTTAGGAGAAGGATATGAAAAGATTTCAAAGGCTTTAACTATCCCTCTGAGTACCGTTCAGAGTATTGTCTAGAAGTAGAAGGCGTATGGCTCCACCCATGGCCCTTCTTGACCTTGAAGGAGTTACAAGTCTTAATGGCAGAGATTGGTCGACCTGTGCATGTGACAACAATTTCACGAGCTCTACGTGTATGGCAGGGTGGCAGGAAAGAAGCCTCTTCTGAAAAATGTCAGAGATTCTGATGCCATGTGGCATTTGGTCAGATGAGACCAAACTAACTTTTTGGTGGCTGAACTCCAAGCGCTATGTTTGGCAGAAACCAAACACAGCAGATCCCTGACCTGAATCCTACAGAACATCTGTGGATGGACTTGAAGAGTGCAGTCCAACACCACTCACCACAGTTCTGCAAAGAAGAATGGGAAAATATTTCCCAATCTAGGTGCACAAAGCTGCTAGAGACATATCCAGTCTGATGGCTGTAATTAAAGCGAAAGGTGCCTCCACAAAGTATTAAATATGGGGACTGATCACCTTTAAAACCCTGCTATTTTAGTTTTTCATGTTTTATTAATTTTCAGAAATTTTGTTAAAAAAAATCACTTGAATGTTGTAAGGCAAAATGTTTAAATCACGCTGGAAGTGTGTATGTATTATTTCAGGCTGTAAAGCAAAAAAAGTGACTATTTCAAAAGTGTATCATGATTTTCTAAAGGCACTGTAAATGTTGTAAAAAAATACAGTTTTCCCGTTGAAAATTTAGTGACATAAAAGCATAAAACAGTGCAAAGAAGTGGTACCTCTTAACTGTACTCAGTACTCATAATAGTCAAATTTGTCAACACTTCTGTGTTACAGTATGTCCTTGTAAAAGTGTATGCAGGGACATTACTGCAGTGGATACTGTGTGTTGGTTCAAGTTGAACTGCATCAAACACACAAAACGTACAGCAGACAATTAGAAGATTGGAAACTGGGATTTTGTTCCTGTTTTCTGACATTTTATTAAACAAATAATACATTGATTAACCAAGACACTACTAATAAAAGCAGCTTAAATAACAATGAAAATAATTTGTAGCCCTTAACAAAGTCAAGATAGTGTGTAACCCAAACTGAAAAACAAAAGCAACATATGCTATAAAATAAAAGGTCTTGCATTAAACAGAACCTCAAACATGTAGTGTCCGATAGCTGCAGGCCATGTTTTGTCTCACACTTTGTTTTTGTTCTGCCTTGACTTTTCAGTTTTCCTTGTGCTTTATGTGACACTTTCACTTTCCCTCAAAAACACAACCGTCTTTGATTCAGAAAAGTTGTAAATGTTGTGCTGCACAAAGTCAACAGCTTTGTCCTCAGGTGACAGCACATCATTCCTTCATCTTAACTGTAACAACAAACGGTGAAAATCCCATGACAAGTCATTCAAGCTGCCCCACATTCTCTAACATGAGTCTTCTTTGTTAGAAAGTATGTACTGTTAACTATTATCTATAACTATTGAGTCACACCCTTCCCTCTAGGCTTACCCTGTTATCCCCAGCAACAACAATAACACTATGTTACTTATAAAAAGGTACTACATACCGTAAGTGCAGTTTGGTGGTGCCTGTGTCTCCATATTGTGCTACTTTACAGCAACTGTTAATACCCCACCACTTTTCAGAGAGATATATAGTATTTTTCAACTCCTGATTGACTGAGTTACATTTTGCATACCCCAAGTGAAGGAGTTCAAGTACCTCGGGATCATGTTCACGAGTGAGGGGAGGATGGAGCGTGAGTTTGGCCGGAGAATTGGAGCAGTGGGGGCGGTGTTGCAGTTGCTCTACCAATCTTTGTTCTTACCCTCACCTATGGTCATGAAAGCTGGGTCATGACCGAAAGAACGAGGTCGCGGGTACAAGCGGCCGAAATGGGTTTTCTCAGGAGGGTGAATGGAGTCTCCCTTAGAGATAGGGTGAGAAGTTCAGCCATCCGTGAGGAACTCAGAGTAGAGTCGCTGCTCCTTAGCGTTGAAAGGAGCCAGTTGAGGTGGTTCGGGCATCTAGTAAGGATGAACCCTGGGGGCCTCCCTAGGGAGGTGTTCCAGGCGCGTCCACCTGGGAGGAGGCCTCGGGGAAGACCCAGGACTAGGTGGAGCGATTATATCTCCACACTGGCCTGGGAACGCCTCAGGATCCCCCACTTAGAGCTGGTTAATGTGGCCCGGGAAAGGGAAGTTTGGGGTCCCCTGCTAAAGCTGCTGCCCTCGCGACCCGACCCCGGATAAGTGGATGAAGATGAGATGAGATGAGAGATGAGATGAGATAAAGTGCTGTGGAGATAGTTCTCTGAGACTATATTGTGCATGGTGCAAACACTGCAGAAATGTGAAAACCCTGCCATTGCACTGAGACCCACCTGTTTCAATAGAAATCAACACGTTTTTCTAGAACAATGTGAAATTTGTCTTGTTTCTAAAGTAGCAACCCTTTAATCTGTCTTCTTTCCACATTTTAAATATATTTTTTATATGTACTTTTAGGATTATCTCAACAAATAAATAATTATTTTGTACAATGGGGATTTATTGTGAATAAATATGATCATCATATAAAGTAGGTGAAATAAACTCTAAGTTTGGTGACTGGGGGGGCCTTGCTCGGACCACACCCATTTTCAAACTTGGCCTTGATTTAGATGTGAACTACACAACTGTAATGTTTCGTGACGATTTCTGAATACCAAATGTGTGCACAGACAGACCAACAGATATTTAAACACCTAGTAAAATACTCTCCTCTTCAGTTCCCTCTACAGTCGGTAGAGGGAACCATGATGACACACACACACTCTCGCTCTCGCTCTCTCACAAGGTGAAAATATTACCAGCATCACTGTGACGGCTGGTAATAACCCATAGGGAGTGGTAGGTGGGGGTGTGGTTTAGGTGTGGCTAATCCAGGAATCATGTGTGAGAGTCTGTGTTCACTTTGGAAAAGCGCACAGGAGTCACCATGGACCTGTCGTCAGGTAGGCTCAAATTTACGTTGGCTGTATTTTCGGGAAATATATTGAATGTTAGTGTTTGGCTCTGTTGACTATAATAGCATTTTTTCTTGGTAACTAGAATTGAAGAGCAACACAGGTTTTTACCTGTCGATTATATCCAATGTATCCTTTAGAAACTAAATTCAAATGTGTAAACAGAGACGTTCTAGGGATGCAAGTTGTTTATGCTTTTGTCTACAAAGATTCTTGGTGACAATTCACATTTTTATATCACATTTATTCTAACCTGATACATGTTTACCATGTGTTTCTTTTGCATTCGTGCAGCTTTAGGTGGGGGTGAAGAGGTGGTGACGAAGACGGAGGCCCACCAGGATGAGATTTCCTGGCCCTGGAGCCGTAAGAATAAGGATAAGGATAAGGATAAGGACAAGGTAGGAGCTATTTATCAAAGATGCTCATCATAAGTGTAGTTTGAATCTACTTGTGATTTTAGCTGTTGTTTTGACAGCAAGGCCAATAAGTTGCTTATCTGGTATATTTGTGTCATCTGTGCCCTTTTGCTGCCAGCTCTTTGGCACGATGCACTGCTGCAGCCAACATAAGACTTACTCTTCATTGATGAATTCTGATTAATCATTAAGACTAAACCAAAACAATGATTTATTAAAATCCACCCGTTGCCATTTTTTAGGGACACAGCAAGGACAAGTCTCATGATAAGGACAAGTCTCATGATAAGGACAAGTCTCATGATAAGGACAAGTCTCACAAGTCAAAGCACGGAGATGATAAAGACCACAAGAAGAAAGACAAAAAGCACAAGGAACATAAGGAGGGAAGAAAATCAGGCTCATCCTCATCTTCATCCTCATCTTCTTCCTCCTCCAGCAGTGATGAGGTAAGCCCAATGCTGCAGTTTTTTTCTTTTGGAAATATCTTGCTAACTCTGTTTCTGATATAAAATAGCATTACTGTAGTGAACTGGGCCTTGCTGTTTCATTGTATTACCTATCCGTGCTCAGTTTGTGAAAGTGTTCCCATTTCTATTTGTAGTTCTCAAGACTTTTAACAGCACAATGCGATAAAATGCAGCTCAGCTGGTAATATCGTTGTCACCTCATTCCAAAGGTTGGCAGCTGAGTGATTGGCTCGTTGGTGCATTTATGGAACATCCAAAACCTGTCCGACCAGCAGCACCGGTTTTAATCAGATGTGACACGTAACTCATACTGTTGTTGCGGGCAAACCTTCACGATCTGCAGACTAATATTTATCTTGTTAACGTCTATTTATTCAACACCTTCGGGCTAAATTCATTTTCACTTTGTTGCTTTGTTGACGGGAAACAGAACATCAAAAGCAAAGTGAACAGACTTAAAAAAATCCCTCATGCCCGCTGCAATCAGTCTGGTCAACAACCACATGAATTTATCTCTTTGTTGTTTTGTGTTGTTGTTTTTCTATTTTTTCATGTTTGTTATGTGTTGTTTGCTGTGTCTCTTTTACTGATGCCTGTACACCAAATTGCCCCTCTAGGATAATAAAGATTAGCCTCATGAGCCCATCCTGATCTTGCGCGGGCTTCATTGTATTTTACTCGCAGATCAGTCTGGTAACGTGCGGGGGAGAAAATTTGGAGAAGTTTGCCAAGCGACCGAACCAATCAGCGTTGTTTTTGAGGTGGATTTAAACTTGATGAAATGAGAAGCGACTATTCAACATAAACAACATGGCAGCTTCCCCGTACGAGATGAGCGCAGCTATTGAGCACGCCGCTCGCTAACGCCTTTTTCTCTTGGATCCTTCTGTAGGAATATTGACCGGGCACCTGAAATTGTGCCTCTTATCAGTAAATTTGCGTTCACACAAACGGCAAATATCCTTTACCTACATGTTGTTTACTATCTTAGCTTTGCCTCAACGCTGTTAGAACTCATACACTTTGTTGATCTGATTGGTTGACTTTGCCTTATGTAAGTGATAGACAGATGGTTTATCCAATCAGCAACGAGTATTTTCGCCCCTTCCCAAAAGATCTCCGAGTTCCCAGATGGATATGCTAAGCAAAGGCGAATCAACCCATCCAGTAAGATTAAATAAAGATACCTTGAACCTTGAACTCACTGCAGTCACTACCTGACTAGACTCTATAACATCCCTGCTAAAAAAACGTAAACGTCCTTTTTGTGCTTGTCACGGCTCATGCTGCTGCCACAAAGATTCACATTCAAAAAAACAGAGGGAATAGCACTTAAGAATGCTCTTTAATAAATCATGTATCCTTCCTGCAGTAACAGCATTGTCCCTTTTGTCATTTCAGGAGTGATGCTTCCCGGAGGACTGGACCGATATATTAGTCTCTCAGGATCTTGTCTATTGAAATCTAGATCTTCCTGTCCTTTAATTGGGGTCACGGAAACACGTTGGTCTCATGTAAAATATTCTGCTGATTCATTAAGTCACTGGTCTGACAACATAGTGCAAAAGTTCTACTGTCAAGTATAGTGTATAATCTTCACCACAGGGTGGCAGTGCAATCTCTCTTTTTTTTTTTTTTAAGGTTCAATAAAAGTTTAAAGTCCAAGGAGAGGAAAGCAGTTTTATTGTCAAGACTTTAAGAGAACAATGCTGTTGTTTGTCACTGAAATAGTTCCTCTTCTGAAAAGGTATACATAATATGTAATATTTAATGTAGTCACTTCACTTCAAATGGATATGTGTCAGATTGTTAAACAGCTCTTTTGGACTGAAAACTGTTGTAGAGTGCTTCATTTGACCAGGCTTCAAGGGACCAGAGGTGGAAGACACACACACACACACAACTATAAAGTCATATAAAGGCACGGAAAATATCTAAACATGCATCATATTTGATGATATTACATAAAATATGATCTGTATCCTCTTAATAACAAATAAATGGAATTGAGTAAAAAGTACAAAATTCTATTGCAGTGTAATTGATGTAGGGGTATAATCCAGTGCAAAATGGAAATACTCAAGTATAGAACAAGTACTTTCAAATTGCATTCGATTGCAGTACTGGAGAAAATATTATGTAGTTATTTTCTGCACTGCAGTGTGTGTGGGTTCAGGTACAACTGTTCAGCAAGCCTCTCAGCAACGGGTCTAACAACTTCAAAATACACGATGCGGAACCAAACAAAGGCTCGCCCGTTTACCTGACATCAATATTCAAGTTGTTGCGAACTCCGAGCAGTCGAGACGAGAGAATTACAAAATTAAGCACTGAGGGTCTCCTTCAGGTCTGTTGAATCTTTTATGGGAGTGCAGAAAAAAGAAAAAAAGGGAGATGTTTCAGAAAGGAATCAATAATAAATCAAGCGTGCATCTTTCTGGGGCTGCAGAAGAAACACGATTCCAGCCATCCATCATGTTTAAACCTTTATTTCATTTTAGGGAATATTGAAGGGCAAAATCAGTGGATGATTTACAGCAACCTCTTCTCTTTATGTATGAGGTTTCATTTGGGCCAACAGAGTGTGTCTGTTTTCAGAATAGCATATTTTTTCCATCCTTTTTACATACTTATAACTGTACATGTTGTACACTTGTGTCAGTTGCATTTGTCCATAGCTTCTGGTCAATTGAAACAGCAGCACACCTCAGTCCAAGTTAAAGTGCAATTGAGGACATCAGACATGTGTAACCACCAGCACATGTGTAACCAGCGGCACCGGCACCGGCAATACAATTGCTATAAAATACTAAAAACAAAGTGTGCAGCCACAACATTTTGATATTTATAATAATTTAAGTTAATTTTCTACAAAAAAATGCCAATTATTTTCTGCTTTCAGCATAAGTAACTTTTCTTTATGAGATAATGAAATGGGTATATTTGGGTTTTTGACCGTTGGTCAGACATAACATGCCATTTGAGACTGTCATGGACATTGTTTTGCTGACATTTTATAAACCAAGCAATGGATCGAAGCACTTCGCAAACCCAAAAGCAGCTGAAAATGATAGTGAAAGTAGTCGTTGGTTGCAGCCTTAAACAGAATCTCATTAGTAAAAGACGAAATCAAACAGCAATGCACAAATTCAAGATGAATTGTGCATTGTGTACTAAAAAGTCCCAAAAAAGGAGTTTTGCATCAAATAAAATCCCAGTAATCATCATGTTTTGTCTCACACTTTGCTTCTGTATGTCGTTTTAATCTTTTCAGATCAGACCCGGTGCACATGATGTTGTTTTCCCTCTCGATGCAGCTTGCATGAACGCAATAAGGTTGTATGGCCTTTCAGCGATCGAGCTCAGCTGAGGGTGCATGTGAGAAAAGTTTAAAGTTCAGGCACAAAGAGAAAGTGAGTGAGAGACAGGATGTGAAATTAGCTAAAAGTCTGAATGACTGCCAACAGCTTCAGGGCAGGAGAAAGAATGGGGGGATAGATGAATGGATATGGAGGTCACTGCCCCCGTCATATATTTGCCTCTGATTTGCTCTTTCTCAAAATCTGAAGAGAATATTAGGTAACAAAGTTGAAAAAATACTCTTTTCTTGGCTAACGTACTGTGCTCCGAACATACAGTGAGGTAGAAAAGATATTAGCAGCTATTTAGTGCTGAGACGAGCTAAGTGTGATCAGTGGATCGGAGTCATCAGAGGCCTGAACACTGGTGCTTTGATACAGTCTCCTGACTTGCTCCTTCCTCTAGCCTACAGTCACAGTTCTGCTACAAAACGACACAAAATGCTTTGATTCATTGAGATTAAAAAGTAATTTTACTGTCTTTTACACACAAAGAGATGCCACTTTCTAAACAGTTTATCTGCACTCTGTGTTGTGTGTGCTGTGTCGTTTTTTTTCTGGTCGCCTCTGATGTTTGACAAACTGAAACACTCACCTGAATTCTGTGTTGCAGTGACACATGCGGTGGTATTTACATTACAAATGAGGAACATTACTCTATGGGCCGGTACAGCAACAACAATCAAAGAGGCTGATGAACAGTTGCATCAAGAGTACAGAACATAAAAATCTCTTTTTTTACACAGCAAAACTTTGCAGCCTTGTTTTATTACATTATTGATTAGATATTTAACTCTGTTCAAAGTGACACTTATCTATGAGTATGTACATGGTCACTGTCAAAAGTACCCATTCTATTCTATTCTATCCTATCTTACTCTTTTTCCATTTAATTCTATTCTATTCTATTCTATCTTCATCTTTTTCCATCTAATTCTATTCTATTCTATCTTCATCTTTTTCCATCTAATTCTATTCTATTCTATTCTATCTTCATCTTTTTCCATCTAATTCTATTCTATTCTATTCTATCTTCATCTTTTTCCATCTAATTCTATTCTGTGCTATTCTATCTTCATCTTTTTCCATCTAATTCTATTCTATTCTATTCTATCTTTCTCTTGTTCCATCTAATTCTATTCTATTCTATTCTATCTTACTCTTTTTCCATCTAATTCTATTCTATTCTATTCTATCTTACTCTTTTTCCAATCTAATTCTATTCTATTCTATTCTATTCTATCTTCATCTATTGGTCTAATTCCATTCTATTCCAGTCATCTCAGTATGTTCTATCTAATTATGTTGTATTCTAATATCATTCTATTGTATTCTGATTTCACTCCCATCTTAATATATTCGATTATATCTAATTCTACTAGAACTACGTTTCTTATTGTATCCTATTGTATCATATTGTATCATATTGTGTCCTATTCTATTCTATTCTATTCTATTCTATCCAATCGTATTCTCTTCCTTTCTATCCGTCGTACTGTGATCGCGCCGCAGGAGGGCACGCATGTCTCTTTCTCTCGTCTGGCGTCAGCGGTCTCCCAGCAACAGCCGGGCTGGAGCTCATCTCTCAATCATCCGCTGCTGAGCGCCGTCAGGCTGCACAGACACACTCAGACTAAAACAGGAAATACAGGTGGATTTCACCTACAAAATAAGAGCACTCTGAGTGGTGGTGTGTGTCTGGCAGTCCCGCTGACTGTAGGCCTATTTACTGGATACAGTCTCCCAGTCTGTGGTGGAGTGGATTCAAAAGTGTGGTGTCTCCTTGGAGAGGAGGCGCTTCTGTCCTTTTGCTACCTCGTGACAAACAATCACGGCCGTCTTATTTTGAAAAGGAGCAATAGGAAATCTTATTGTCTCCAATGCTGTGGGTTTCTCTACCGGGTCCGCTCAGCCACAGCAGAGCAGACGAGAAACCATGGAGCGCAACAAGACGCGTTGGAGAAACTCACCAAGCGGACAGGAAAAGTGCCAGTTTCTGATCTGTTTGTAAATCACTTTCAGTGCACATTTTTGTCTACCAGCAGGTGGACAGTGACTTTCCCCAAGCGTACGTAAACTGACTGGAGGTCGAGGAAAGAATATAGACTTGGAGTGGCCAGCAGCTACCAAAGAACGGGAGCAGAGGAGGGGTAAAAAGCGCCCGGAGGAGAGGCGAGCGCCCGTTGGATAGAAATGCTCTCTGTGACCATTTCACGTAGTTTCTGGGAAATGTTGCTGGTGTGCGCTGCGTAAAGAAAAACCTCGGGCTGCTTTCATGTCACCTGTCATTAGGAGGAACAGTTACTTTTCTTCAAGGGAACTGTGAGCGGAGCGGAGACTTCACCAAGAAGAAGGCACTGGGCTAAAACTGAGAATCAGCACCTGAACAGTTACGAACCATGGTGAAGTTTCATAACTCGGACCTATGGATAGCCTGGATGTTCATTTTCTGCATGGAGGGTAAGTTGTGTGACACTTGGAAACTTGTGCACCTACCCTCCACTACAAGCACGATCCTATAATAACAGCAACAACAACAATAATAATAATAATAATAAGTTATAGGGAAATATTCCCAAAGGTTTGCATATTTTCTATCGCGTGTACAAATCGTCATGACATACATCTGCATCAGTAGTCTACTGCAAAAAGAAAAACAGATGTATCTGGAATTAAATTGTGCCGTATCCAAGAGCGCGTGCCACATCCATTTGATCCCCCCCTCCTCTAATACTGTATGTTTGGATCAGGCAGACAAATCCCCGGCACTTCCAGAAAAACTAAAGCACCGATTTAGGATGATTTTTCCCTCCCTAGAGCCGCCATGCTATCTCTCCCAAAAAACACTTTTGATTGTGCACATCTTATCCATAATGCGCCCTGCCGTGCCTGATATGTCTTACACAACATATGGTTTAAAATGTTTTACCACTACCGGTACACATTAAAACGCGGCTCAGAGAGTCTGTGTTTTGAAACAGTGAGCAGACGGTGGAGGGTGGAGGGTTGCGCTGGTACCCGCCCGATCCACGAGAAGCATGGTGACCATGCAGGCAGTCCAGGAGATAGAAACCCCACAGGGAAATCTCCATATTCTCATATAATTATCCTTTGGGAAGTGTGTGTGTGTCTGTGTGTCTGTGTGTGTGTGTGTGTGTGTGTGTGTGTGTGTGTGTGTGTGTGTGTGTGTGGCACTTAGTAAGTTTGTTGACTTTATTTTATAAGAGCGTTAATCCAACCACATAGCTTTGGGAGTGAGTGGGTGTTTGTCATATATATATATATATATATATATATATATATATATGTTTATGTTGGTAAGTTTATGTTGGATCCTCTTTTATAATATTACATCCATTGAATATTGAAAATGAGACTTAAAATTTGTCTGAGATATTTGTTGTTTAAGGCTTTATAAATTCATAAAGATGTTTCCTGTAATTGAGGGAAAGAGTTTTTTCAAAATAGAACTAAATTTACACAAACAATTAAAACTAAAAAAGTAGAAATGTTTTCATTCAAATATGATGTAGGGAAATTAACAAAACAGTTTTGCATGCATTATGAGACTGTTAAAGCTTAATCAAACATTAATACGCACAGTGTACACATCTTTATGAAGAAATAGCAAAGCAGAGCAGAAAAATGCTAGACAATGTCGACCAAGTCTGCCTAGAGGCTCATGTCAGGGGACCAAAAGCATTTCCACTGAACCATGCAGGCGCACACACACACACACAGACAGAGACACATAGACACACACACACCGGCCTGACATGTCAATTTCGACAGAACAATTGTGTGAGATCGAATTCGGTCGTGATTGCCCAGGTGTTTCACTCTGCTGCTCCCTTGTTTAGCTGTATACCTCTGGAGTAAGTAGATGTATGGCGTCTTGTCCGCTTTACTCAGGGTAACACACACACACACACGCACACACACACACACACACACACACAAACACACACACACACATGCACACAAGACTATTTGATTCGTCCAGTCCGAGCCTTTTTCTAAGAAACAAATAATTGTGGATTCTAGTCACTCTTTATTTTCCCCCTCATGTGATCTCATGTGATTCACATGTCCATCCAATTAAAAGAAAACGAGTTTTTAGAAAGAACAAACTGCTCAGTATGTCAGCAGCTCTATTAACAGGCCAGCTTGTTCAGGAAGAAGCTGCATTCGCTGGACCGTTTTTCTTCTCTCCTTTTGCATCTTGGCGGGGAGCTGCCAGTGTTTCTATAAATACATTCTGATGCAGCAAAGTCACTATTGATTGCGGTTGCTTGTTTTGGCTGTATGTACTGACCTCCACTTTTTGCATGTCAGACATTGTCACAAGATTGATCCGATCTGTTCATTATGTTAGCGGACACAGGGTTGTTTGGGGTTTTCACACAATGAGGGCTGGCTAGTTTCACTTTTATCTCGCATGTTCTGATATCTTTCGAACAAGCGTGTTTTGTGGCTTGAATGCAGTGTGCATGCCACCAAGTGTGCGTCTGCACTTGACAGTTAAAAAGATCTGAAAAGAGGAAAGTTCTGAAAAGCAGAAAACTCTGAGCCGCTATGACAGGAGAAGGTAAAATTCACAAGTGACTTGGACAGGCCTCAGCCACGGCCAAGTTTGTAAGCGTTGGTTAGAGGACATGTCAGGTCCTTCTTCAGCCTCCCCAGTCACACATAAATATTGCATTCTTTCCTCTCAATTAGAGAAAGGCATTTTACAGCTACACAGTGACTAAAAGTCAGGCCGCTCAGATCTGCAGTGCTTAAAACATTTGAGGAAAGTTTGTAAAAGTTGGAAGAATAAACAGTAGAGGCTCTATGCTAATAAACAGATTGGTTCAGCTGTTGTCACAACAAACCCCCATGGCGATACCCACACAGAGCAGCTCTGTTCATGATGCCCCCGATTTAATGATTCACCCAGAACAACCCTCAAGGGTGTAGCAGGGACCGATCTGGAGGACCAATCAATTCAGCAAATTAAATTCAAGCCGAGGTGGTGGCTCTGAACTTGTTTTGGTTGTTTGCATAATAGATCCTATAGAACATTTCAAATTTAAATACAGTGAAATTTTTGGGTTCGCCTCCAGGCTTCCATGCCACTGTCCTGTATGTTTGAAATGAAGAGTCCAGTGAAGAGGAGGAGCTCTCAAGCATAAATAAAAAAGACAACAGTGTTTCTTAAGCTCATTGACATTCAGGGCATTCATGTCTGCATCAAAGCTGAACTCAAAGCAGCACCCTTCTCCACTTTCTGTGGGAGCTTGTTAACCTTTGAGGATCTGCTAAAAGTACCGGTATAAAATTATATAACAAGCCTGGTCTGTTTCTTGGTCTTCTTTGCTCAGTTTACTGATTTAACTTCAGTCAAGTGGTCATTCAGATATGAATAACACCGGGCAAAAGCTGTTGAGGTAAAAGCTGGGCTAAACTACAATCAATAACTTTATTATAATGTATAGCAGGTCCAATATCGCATCTGCAAATCACCAAAACCACATTTTTATCGATGCATTTCTATTGCCACTTAAAGCTACTTAAAAAAAAAAAACTCTCTTCAAGATTTGAAGGTAGCCAAAGATAATTAGAGACAAGAGAGAAACAGTAGAACAAGAGTTATGAACAGATTGAAAAAAAGTGTAAAAGTGGTGATTTTAACCGTAGGTGATATTGCAGTTAAGAAAACATGGAATACATCCAGCATCCAACTCAGAACAAGCCTCTCGATCTAAACATCCTGCTGATGCAGAATGCAAAGGACAGAAAATCCCGTCTGTGTCAGTTTTGTCTGATAAGTAACGTTTTTTTTCCCTCCTCGTTCCGCCTGCTGCTAAAAAGGAGCAGCTGGAACAAGAGTGTTGGACAGATGGAACTTTCCACCTCGATTATTTTTCTCACTAAAAATAGCCTCTCAAAAAATTAAAAGACCTCTGGGACCGCTTGTAAAGTGCATGTGCGTGCGTGCATATGCGTGTGTACGTTTGAGCAACAGAGGCGCACAGAACTTCAGACTACAGGGTCCTCAGATGATGGCGGCAGCCGGCATCCTGGGAGTGTGAATGAATAAATGATGGGCAGATATTTGGAGGAAGGGAGCGCAGCATTCACCCGGTCCCACGGTCTCTTAAGCACACATTAAACTAGGCCCCAAAGAGTCCACTGGCTGCCCTGCTGCACGGCAGTTGGCCAAGCATCTGGGGCAAACATCTGATGTGGTCAGTTCACAGAGGTCTGGGGCTTTGAGGTTTTGGAAGTGGTTGTACCTTTAATCAGAGTGGCAAATGAGGGAATCATGATTGATTCATGAGCGTGTAGGGAGCAGGGCGATGCTGTTGGTGCAATGTGATCAGTTGTGTTTTTAACTGCATTTGGGTTAGATGATTTAAAAAAAGATGTTGGGAAACAGAAGCTGATCTGGAGGCAGTACACTTGTTCAACTTGGTTCAGGTTGGTCATCTATAACACTTAAAGTGGCAAACACTTTGCTTCTCAGTGAAAGCACTGCTGCAATATCTGTGCAGAGAAATTGTGCGAATGAAACATTTAAACTTTCATTTTTATGACACGTAAGACATTTCATTAGCGAACCCAGTTTGAATGCCAGCCTGTGTGGCAGTAACACACAGAGTTGTAGCACGGTATGCTTGAGCCCCAAGATCATTGCCGTAAGTGTGATCACTTTTGTGAAAGTTGATGCTAGCAAAGAGCATGCAGAAGGAAACACCTTCACTTTATAACTCAAGCATGGAAAATGAATCACTTCAATCATGCAACGTTGTTCTGTATGTTTGGTGCAGAGGGACAGGTGTAATTCTGAAAGCCGAAAGAAAAAATCTATGACAAAACCACAAACATTAGTGAATCTATATGCTTTATATAACGTAAAATACTGTGACAGATTGTACCATTTGGATGAGACACCTTTAACTTAAGTTTCCTTTTGAGTGTGTGTGTGTGTGTGTGTGTGTGTGTGTGTGTGTGTGTGAGGAGCCCTTTGCTTATACATATTTAAAGAAAGCGTCTTCCTCCTGTCGTGGCACCCTGAAGCTCCTCTCCCTGAAATGAGCAGTTTTGCTTCGCTGGCTCTTGAGGTTTGACAGGACCTTTGCTGACAGGACTCCTCCATCACGTCAGTTACTCAGGAGATATTTGGTACATTCAGATATAATATTAAGGCGGCCATACTAGAGTTTTAATGAGTGTTGCATAAGGAAATTATTTTTGGGAAATGTTGATATATTTTAGTTTACTGACTACTTACATGGCACATTACTGTTTAAGAGTTGCTTTCTTCCAGGGATTGCTCCAAAGGCTCAGAAGAAAGAAAGAGAGTGGAAAAAAGTCTCATTAATACCATGAATCCGGACAAAGTCATGAGTGCGAGTCAGCACCCTAATCTACAGACGCAAATTGGGGTTTTCCACAGAACAGAATAATTATTGTTTCTTTGCAGACTCTTGCACAAGACCTTCAAAAAGCTGCACTTATTTTTGCGCTTGACTAAAGATCTTTTTTTTTCAAGTTTATTTATCCTCACGAATATTGATAAAACATAGTGCTATGCTATCTTTAGGGCAACTGCTCACTTCGATGTTTGCAACAATCCATGTTAATTGACTTATATTTTACAAAATTCCTCCCATACCATTCACTTCTTTGTGCGTGTGATATATTGCCGCTCTCAATCAGTGTCAGCCAGAGGGTTGTTAAGTTGATCCCTGGTATTACCAAGAATAGTTGCTGTGTTTATCATTGTAGGCCTTTATGAGCACAAATCAATGGAGGAGGAAGTGCTTCTGTGCACACATTATTCCCATACGTGTGTGTGTGTGTTTGTGTGTGTGTGTGAGTGTGTGTGTGTGTGTGTGTGTGTGTGTGAGTGTGTGTGTGTGTGTGTGGGGGGGACCTCATATTCCCCAGGTAAATAAATTACAACAGATCCCAAAGGATCAAGGTTTCCCTCGGACTGTAATGCCCTCATCAGTTTGATCAACCAGTTACAGATCTTCAGGTTCCAGACAGTCACTTTGTCTTTTAGGTTCATTAGGCAGATTCATGCTCTCCAGTGAGCTCAGCGTTAGGATGAAAGGAAACTCACTGTGGTCTGTTCAGCTGTTCTTTTTTATGCATAGCGTGTGGACAGCCATTTGACTTGGTCAGTCAAACTGTTTGGATATAAAAATTAGTAATACACTAAGGTTCCTACTCTTAAATTACTTCACATTAAATTAGTTCCCTTGAATTGCTGATCTATTCTTTGACATAATGAAATCATGTTCTCAAGTTACTTCTGTAGTCAATCAGCCAGAACGGTGGATCAGAAGGGGTGGACCTGTTTAGCTTTTGGGAATGCTGTCATGCTATATAAAATCGCACATTATGCCTCCATTATTTGGTTCAGTGTAAAACAGAAAAGCTGGCGTAACGGCGGATCATCTTAACAGAAGTATTGCAGAATCTCTGTGTTGATGAGGCTATTAGAAGCATGTTTAAATAGCCAGTGTCCAAAATAACACAAGTATACCCACATATAAAGAAAACTCTGATAAATCTTATTCATTTTGAGGGAACGCAGTGTGTGCATACCAAGTGTGCAAATTATTGTAGTTATTTGGCCCCCACCAGGTGTGTCAAATTGGATGATTAGAAACTATGATGATGATGATGATGCGAGTGTTACATTTCTCATTTGAACAAATTACACAGCACTACAGTGTTTGGCACAATGCAAAACCAAATATTGCAGTGTTCCTTCAGAGGAGGTGAGCAGTCTATGAAGACAGATAGCTACATTAGGTATGGTAGGTGGAGCTGCATTTACAGCAGGCGTAAAGGAAGGATGGGTGGTTTTAGGTCAGAGTCTCCTGACACGAGAGATCTGAAGCAGGGACTATAGCTGTAGCTGCTGTAGTCCCTGGAGTTCTGTGGCCTTGCATCACTAATTTGAAATTGATTGTTAATTGATCCACACAACGACTAAATGACCTTACAGCACTTGATGAACCCAGCGGCTGAGCTGGCTGGTGTCACACTGAGAGATAATGCAGATCCTGTGCGTTGCTCTTGAAGTGGTCCATTGAGTTGTCTTGACCAGATGATTGCGGAGGCTCTAAAAATACACAATGCGTAATTTCATATTCTAGATGAGTGTAACAGTGTAATTTGCCCACTGTTGCACATGGTAGGTTGTCTGTAATGGCTACTCCTCTACTGTCGGGTGCCTGATTGAGAGCACCCACAGAAACACATGACATGATGTGGTTTCAAAAAAGATGGAGAACTAGTAAGGATTAAAACGCTTATTTTTGCTGTACATACTGTATATTGTGTTTACTATTGTTAATCTTGTTTTTATCCCTCTGACAGCAGCATGTTATTTTTTTTGGAATCCTTTATCTTTGTGCTCAGGGTGAGCAGATGAACTGAACTTTAAACCCCTCTGCCTGGCATCCCATACACATCTGCTTATGGAGTGAAAATGCAAAATACTGCAAAGTGAAGAGAATAGAGGGGAACAAAGTGAAAAAGGGGACAGATTCTCCTGCATTAAATATACCCAGAGCTTTTCACAGCCATAGGTAATTCATAGACTGGATGTGGGGGTAAAACACTGCTGGTTTATTTGTGCTTTTGCTCTTTTAATCTAGTTCAGTGTCTCTACTCTGAAAATGTATTAATAAGAAACCCATTTCAGAAGGCATCAGGGTGCCAAAGAGATGTTAAAAATGTATTTTCATATTAGTTTGATAATGTTGGCCAGAGCCGAAGAACATATAGTACAGTATTTATGTACACACTAATTAAATTTTACTTTCAAAGTCAAATGTCTGGACATTAAAAAGTTCCAATAAAGCCAACTGTATTTGTGTGTGAGGCTGAGTTAACCCCACAAAGGCTACTGCTCTTAATGTGGGGTCGGCACCACAAGTGAGCTCTGTTTTTTTATGGGTTGGAGGTCCTGTATATAAATCACTACGGTGTTACTGTCCGGTCAGCATGACACCGAAATGAGATACCCCTGTAGGAGAAGATGTGTGTGAACTGCCTATGTCCCTTCCTGTTGGAAATGTTGTGTGTTAGCGCTCCATAGTTTCATTATTTGTTCCTCTTGTACAGCGCCCCAAAGCAATATTTGCTCACTAGGGCTGTTCTCCTACCCGCGCTCTCTCTTAGGTGTCCAACTTCACTTTCTCTCTTTATCTTGACCTATATCCATCTACGCTTCTCTGTTTCTCTCAACCTCATTGCACCCTTGTATTTGTGTTTTGCTTCCCTTTACATCACTCTGTTTTTCCGATTTCACTTTCTTTCACTGTCTCCGTTTTTGCCACTCTCTAGATCCCTCAGTGCCTCCCTCTCACACACTCTATATTTTCTCTCTGTCTGCCTTTTGCTCTGTCCTCCTACACACTCTGTCGACACACAAATTACTTTCCAGGGATGAGGATGAGACTGAAAAGTGGTCTGCGCTTGTTCTATCCTTGCAGACAACGAATGAGCATGTCAAATCTGATGCATGTGAACAGCCAAGAAGAATGGCGTGTTATAGCACACAATGAAAGAGAGAGAGAGAGAGAGAGAGAGAGAGAGAGAGAGAGAGAGAGAGAGAGAGAGAGAGAGAGAGAGAGAGAGAGAGAGAGAGAGAGAGAGAGAGAGAGAGAGAGAGAGAGAGAGAGAGAGAGAGAGAGAGAGAGAGAGAGAGAGAGAGAGAGAGAGAGAGAGAGAGAGAGACGAGTCGCCTCACTCAGGTTCTCAGGTTCTACCTTGGTTCTGCCTCAGGACCAGCCTGAGAACACATCAGTTAGAGTCAACCAAATTATAACCACTCAAAAACAAAATTGGAAGACCAAAACATGCACACAGAGCAAAATGCAATGTTATTATCTGGCCCTAAACACTTTGGCACCCTACCTTGAGTGAGTGATGTTAACAAAGTAAAGACAGAGTGCTCGCAGCCTGGCCAGGCCGCTACAGGAAAACATGGCTGCCTATAGCGCAGCGGCTGTGCCAGCAGTGCGGAGGAGCTGCTGTGGAGACAGAAAGCCACTTCCTCATGCAGTGTCCAAAATTTGAACCTGTTCGCCAACGGTTCTTCCCCCTATTAGGCAAAAAACAACAACATTTTAATAACTTACCAGAAAACTAAATTCTCAAAATAGTTAGCTGCATCATAGCAGGACAGTTTCTTCTTCACCTGCCACAACATGAGAGAGTAAAGTCACCCATCTAAACCAGGCCTCAACCCATTAATTAATTAATTAATTAATTATTATTTTTTGTACAACTATTCTTAATCCATTTTATATCCTATGATTTATTTATTGTCCATGTTTAATTATACTTTCTACTCCTTTATTATTATTATAATTATTGTTATTATTGTTATTATCTATTTATTTTACTATATTTCCACTACATATTTATATTTTATTATATGTATGTATGTATTTGTATTCTTGGACATTTTTCTCACGTATTTCATATTTTTTACTTGTTCAATGTAATTATCATAACTGTTCAATATAATTATCATTGTACTGAATGCTTTGGCATGGTCATGCTAATAAAGCTCATTTGAATTCAACTGAATTGAACTGAGAGAGAGAGGGAGACAGAGAGATCCCATCTGTGCATTGTTACAGCAGACTTCACCTTAACATTGTTGTATCCAATAGAACAGGAGGGGGCACAGGTGGGTCTCTGACAAACTGGGGACCATAGTTGCCCATACACACATTCAGGTGCACTGGCAGATTAATGTAACAGGCATACTCATGCACACACATAGACCAATGTATTCTCATCAATGTGTTCGTTTGATATCGTATGAAAACATATGCGTTACAATTTTCAAGATATTTTATGAAATATGACGTTCTACTTAAGGCTGCAAAACAGTGACAGGTATAGGACTGTGATGGTTAAAGTGAATTGGTCAAGATTAGAAAAAAGGTCATGGTCTGGCTTATTTCTTCCAGGACACAAACACCAGTCCCTCGCTTGAAAGTCCTAGGTTTTTACATTTTAAACAAAACATATATCTCTAATTTCTACAGTGATAAATACTTAAATGAATATAGGTTTATAGATACAGTATATATGAACAGTGAATGAGGACAGTCCACAGTCCACAGACCTTAAAACCTTTCAAACAATTACTCACAGTTTTCAATTACTTTCCTGTCCGACACTGCCTAAAAATGCTGTTAAACAAGTCTATGCATCGATCCGATACCACGTAATTAAGCCCTCCATTTATGTTCTTTGTTTATATTCTTTTTCTGTTATGACTGACTCAAAATAGATGATAATTAAACCTGTGTCATTCATTCTCTGTATGTATTACCTGAGCCAGGACATAGAACAATGACATAGATCATATCACATTCAAATAGGGTTAGTAGTATACAGCCATTATAAAAGCTTTAAAAAAGTATACTAAATATATTCTGTTTAAAAGGATACTAAATCTATTTATATTTTTTATCAGATCTGTACTTTGTACTGGCTGATACATAAACTAGGTAGAATCTGGAAGGAAAACATGGTTTGGCAACAGCTCTACCTATATTTCACATGTTGGTTTATCTTGATGGCCGTATAGCCACTAAAACCTGTTGACTGCTTACTCTAAACTCTAATGGCTAAATAAAAAAGAGAAAATGAGCACTGTTTTCTTGCATCCTATTAGACCTACTTCTTGAGGCGACTGTGTAGGCAGTGTTAGTCTGACAACTATATACTGTAAGGGGTATTGATATCAGGGGGCACCATATGCTGCTGTGCCCCTTCAACCCTTAATCCATGCCTCTACAGCCTTATCTGCTTGCCCTCCCTGACAGCCTGGAGACTGGTGGTGGGGGCAGGGAAACACTGTCCAGCAAGCTGCAAACTGCTTTGTTTTTTGAATGTGCTCCATTTCCAAATCCACTCGACCCCTAGATAGTTTTGCCAGAATATGAAAGGCCAGAATTCACATCCACATAAACACACACACATTAGGGAATGGATGTACACACACAAAGAACCTTGACCCCACCCTCCCACATGCATTCATATCGCAAAGATATTGCCCAGACCAAACTGATAATTCCAGAAGGTAGTATCGTCACAGACCCCACTGACACTATTGTGTGTGTGTGTGTGTGTTTTTGTCCTGTTTGTCCACTATCCTACAAAAAGCCTTTTAAGTAGATGCCAGCTATTGGAGGAGCTTTAAATAAGCGTAACACAATAATAGAATGTTTGTCCCACATGACAACGACGGGGGGGGAGGGCTGAGGGCTGAGGGCACTTTATTCAGGAAACCAACTTTGGAGAAATACACTGACTATGTTATGACACCCTTAAATATGGTAAACATCTCGTTTTTAAAGGTATACACTTCATTCCAACACCCTGACAGAGTGCTAATGAGCATACTTCAAGTGACAATGACTGGGCTGACTGATACAGCTGTTGTACACTCACTTGGGACCGAGATGAAGCCTGAGGAATCCTTAATTTGTTTCTTATTTGAATGTACCTCTAACATTACTGTGACGGTCTAAATCGGTGAATGAATGGCTAAATAAATGAATATTTATGAAATAATTAATATTAATGTACAGTGTTTGTATTATGGAACATTTAAATGATTCACCTTAGCATTAGCATAAAGTGTCAAGAGAAATAGGCTATTTGGGTGTAATCTCTTGACCTCTAGTATAAGAGAGAGTGAGTGTGCTGGTGGGTTCTTTCAGCAGAGATTGGGTTCATAAATTAAACATTTGATTTATGGCATTATAATGCAGTTTCCTTTTCCCTTTTGACATCTTTTTCTTCTGCGGAGGCTGTGACTTGCACTTGCCTCGCCTGATCAGTCATGGCTGCTGATCCGTACCCAGCTTGTCCACTAAGAGGTGATTTGGGAATATGGAACAATGTGTAAACTATTGAGCCAAGGCCCAAATCATCTGTTAAGATGGGCTTTGTCACAGATTACGTCTGTCATTTGGTCTGTGACCCTGGCTTATAGATTATGGATAGCTTTGGCTTTATTTGATCAGTTCAGTGAAACAAGAGCAAGACCTTGCGTGCAAACATATGTAGATACGCAAAGGTTGGACGTTAGCATAGTCGATCCACCCTTAAATGTAGTTTACACCATGCAAACCTCTGTATTCATCTATTTACTTGTCTTTTTTCACATACAACATTGTGTAGGATAGTGTATGGACAAGCAGAGAGACAAACACACTTTAAGCAGACATGTTTAATGCATACACACAGCAGACAAGAAGTGAGTGTGATGATGCAGCAACAAAAAAGGCAACTCTTGGTTGGACTTGGTTCTGGAAAGCTGATCTCTGTGAACGTCTCCCTAAATTAAAGTGAAAGAAGAGAGTGTGTCTTTCCAAAGATAAACTGTGGATTGGATTTAAAGATTTACTCAGGTTTATCTTCCCGAGGGAACCGCAGCTCTTAAGATATGTAGCTCGGTAGGAAAGGCTCCGCTGCTTGCTAATTTCCTCTTGATTGTCAGTGACAGTTTGCCAGCCAGCACCCTGTTATCGGAACGGTGTGACAGGGTACATAAGGGATGGTGAGATCAGATAAATATGACTGTGTGAGCTTGTTTTCTATTTATATGCTAGCAGAAGCTGCAGTATTTGAAATCAGATCAGCTCAAACTGGGCGCCAGTGGAGGGAGGTCAGAATCTGTGCAGTGTGACCAAATCACCAACACTCTTAAAACTGCGTTTTGTATGAGCTGAAGGTTTTTGATATCAGTAGCCTGGAAAATATGGCAGGGAAATAAATAAATGTTGATGAAACACTTAAATTCTCATTTGGTGCCATCATCTCCATCAAAGCAGAACCTTTTTTTTTTTGTCTTTTCAAGGAATGCAGATTTGGGTGTCATTCGCAAAGCAGTTAAAGTCATGATTGTGGATACCATTTTTGTAACTTCACCGACACGTAACATGTAAACAGAGAACATCAACGTGCCAAGGAATTAACCTTGCGACATACCCATGTTTTAAAGTTGTAGTCCACAAGATTTGTGATGTCTTGTTTCTAGCGGCCTCTGTGGCGGTAAGATGTAACTGCAGTCAAGCCTGTTCTGTTCTGTTCAGAGCCCTCCATCTGGTCATGTTCACGGTCACTATGTGTTTTGACATTTTTTTACATTTTTTATTTTTTGTTCTTTTGTAAATTTTACTGACACACATTCACCTCTCTACTTCCAGTCTGTCACCTATATGCTACCCTCTTAAATCCGCCCACACACACATGTTCATATTACACTTCTCCCATTATCACAAGCTTGACTCAGAAGTTCCAGATTTCTGATTACAAGTGAATGAAGCATAGCCATTAGTGACAATCTGGGCTGACAGCAGCATCACTAACATAGCGGCTTATTTACATCTAGCCCGGGAATGTCGCCAGGGTGCTTTCATTAGTGGGTCATGATCAATACCATTGTTTTAGCTCACTCTTTTATAGATAGTCACTTAAAAGCCAATTAAATAGATGCAAATCTTATGGAGTAAAACTTTAATCCTTAGTGAGGTATCAACAATTGTAAGTGAAGAAAATTAATAAAAAAATCAAGAACATTTGGAAACTTAACAAAGCTTTAAATCATTTGCCGCCTTTATTAGAATTATCTTAGCACTATGACATTATTTTTAGTGGTGGTTTAAATGATTAAAAAAGTCTACTCTTGAAGAAAAAATCAGTTAATTGAGTAGGGATTTTTCTGTCCAGGTATTCAGAACATAAAAGGCAATAACTCGTTAATCATAAGTACATACAAGAACATAATCAAAATAATTAGAGTCGATTTTAAATAGATTCCTAAAGTGAATTGAAGTGTGAATGTGTGTGCTGTGCCAGAATATTCACAGAGATGAAGGTGGCTGAAAAGGGTGATGGTATGCTATTGTCCCGCTGTTCCCACAGATAGACTCTCCTGTGGCTATTTGTTTATTGTCAACTGCTCTCATTGCCCCACATGTATGCACACACACGTGTACGCACATACACACATTCACATATGCAGAGATGTACACATCCACACAACGTCAAACAATGCAATTAGCTACCTTGTAGTCAATTGGGGCAATTACCCAGAGACTATTAAGTCATTTTCTCCCTGTGCACTATCACAACTGTAATTATGGCAAAGCAACAATGATGTGCAATTACAGTTCACTGACATTGTTCCATAGTGATGTGATGCCAGTAAGGATGGCAGAAAGCACTGAAATTATAGAACTGCACCATATAATGTTGATATAGATAGAAACGGCAGGGTGGGAATTGAAGAAAAGAGCGAGCTCAGTCGAGGAGCAGAGACAGAGAATATTCTCATGGGGACCTGTGAGTCTTAGTCCAACTCTTCATAAGCATTTCTCATAATCAATGGCAGAATATCAAGTGATCCATCTTCTCTGGCCTGTAAACGGTTGACATTTTCCCGTAATTAAAGCTCTGAGATGAAACGCAGTGTTTTAACCATGACACAAGATAATCAGTGACTCCATTGTTGTACTCAGCTGCAGGTGGCTTTATTAACATGGGACACACTGCCGTTCCAAAACGATTTCTCCGTATTTAGAGGATGATTTCCCCATTGGAATTTGGGTCTCAAATGGCCAGAGTTGAGTGTGTGGCTCTTCCTCTATTGTGCATTGTTATTAAGCAGAATAGGGTGACGTAATGCTTTGAGAGTGGGTGGGAGATGGCGAGAGATGTTGCTCGTTTTTATTAATGTACCACTGGGTGAAGAGAGATGTAGACATGTTTGTCGTATATTAAAGCACAATGGAAAAAAAAACATTACTCTGTTAAAGTGAGGTGGTCCACAAAAGGAGGGCCCACTGAGACTGCCATCAGTGTGCCTGCATAGCCACATGAGACGCTATTAACCATTGTTATAATAAAACACTGCTTTGATAAAAGCTCATGAATACAGGTTCCACGGAACAGCTGAAGTAGCCACTCTGTGCACCACCGCCATGCACAGCGGGGAGGAAAAAAAAGACTCCAATTTTAATGAATCCTTGTTTGAATTAGAATGAAAAATTAATGCTGCAAGTTGGCCGTGCAAATGAGATAGGGCATATGTGATACAGTATTTCATAGCTTGTTATCAAAGCATCACAGACACTGAGAGGCTGGGGGTGGTGGGATATGAGATAAACTCTTAAGGAACACGAGTGGGAGAATAACTGGAGACCAGCTGACTGTAAATGTAGAGGTGAGAGTGAAGCAGAGAGAGCAAACCAGCCACACCAGCAGATTTCACACCTTGTTTAACAGTTAGTCTGAGGCTGAGACCTGAGAGTGAGGGAGGGCATGAAGGGCCGCAGGATGGGTGAAGTGGACTGGTCTTCAGCCTGAAGTCTTCAGCCCGAATACCAGTCCACTCTGTCTCATAGAAATTACATTAACATAACAATAATTTATTTTGCCAGTTATGTTTCGAGGGAGATGAAGTGAATCAAGTGCTATGTTCTTGTGCTGCACAGAAGTCATACGTAGGTGGTCTGGGTTGATGGTGATTGTTCAAATGTGCGTGTTTGGGCAACAAAAGCACTTTGGTTAAGCTTAGGAGAAAGCTTGTCTGTCTTACTAGATGGATTTACAGTGCTGAGATAAAGCCTGGTACCTGGATGTCACACATTCTCCTCCTCTTCTGCTATCTGTTCTCAAGGACACCGTCGCTGAATGTTGTGCTTACTGGGACCAAACAAGAGCGAGGTGATAATAGAAGGAAAACCTATAATACGCTGGAAAGTAAATGAAGAGGAGGGGAAACGCAGGGTTAAAAAAATAAAACGTAAACCATTTAACACTTGTTTGCTCTGTGCCATCCCTCGATATTCCGCTTTCGGTTCCGAGGGCAGAGGGCTCGTGACAAATGCTTGATTTCCCCTGCTTTTCATTTCCTTTCTTTATTCCCAACATGGGGAGTTGTGAATGAATTTGAAAAAAATAACTTTGTTTTTACAGTTCATTTGCACTGAATTTTCCCTCTCTAGCCTGGTGGAGACTCAGGTGGGCATGAGTATTAATAGCTTCCCTCGTTTGTGACGTCAGATTAAATCACACATGCGCCTCTTAACACTCAGAGGCGTTTGTTAGTTAGACACATCACTCTCAGTGGTTATTCAGTGCTGTAAAGCACTTGTCAATATAAAACAGAGAAGAAAATCTAATTTCTCTCTCTCCCTGCCTGCCTTTCTGCCTTGTAGCCACAATTATGTATTCATTTCCATTCCTCTTCTTTTTGCTGCTATCCTGCTCTCTGCTTCCCATCTTTCACTCTATCGCTTTCTCTTCATCATTCTGCTCTTTAATGTGACTGTCAAACAGTATTTCATTCCCCCCTCTTTTCTCCATTTCTCTGCATGTGTCCGTGTGACTAATCTCTCTCTGTGCCCCTCTCTCTTCATTGAAAAAGGCCTGTATACTCTGTCTGAAAGCTTTGTGGGGTCCTAAATGCTAAATGCCAGTCTGTCTCTGCCAGGCGCCCGCTTAGTGCCGGTCTCCTTGGTGATGAGACCAGCAATCAGGCCGCTCTGCAACCAGACACTGAGGGGTTTGTGATTGAGCGCGCATGTATGTGTGACTATGTGTGTGTGTTTGTGTCAGCGTACAGTAGATTTGTGCGTGTGTTTTGCCCCCTATCTGTGTAAAGACGTGTACTGTGTGTAAAGGGGTGAAAGCGGTGCAGTGCGAGGGACATTTATTCACTGGCTCATTATCATGTGAATGCATTATGTTTCCTGTCAACATGGCTCTGCCAAACAAGAGGGGCCCTGTTCTCTCTGCCAGGACTCAAGCGCCACAGCGGCCAGGCCCCAACACGGTGCGGTTCTGCGCTGGCACAATTTACCAGGAGTTTAGCTCCACAGACACTGCTGTTGGCCTCATCCTGATTCAGTCCATCTGCACTGGTATCTCAGCAGCCGGCGAGGAATCAGTTTGTGGGAATGAGATGGGAAGACTCCATTCAGAAACAATTAATGACTGATGGAGGGCTTGTTAGGGACTGGATTTAGATATAGAAACGTCTTATAGTACAGTAAACAGCTCTGCATTTATTACCAGTTTGGTCCAGACATCCATTTTCTGTTTATTAGGCTAAGGTGTGGTGGCAGCAGACTAAACAAGACAGTCCAGTCCCCAGCAAACTTTTTCAGCTCCACATTACACACCAATCCTACTGACGATCTTACTCTCTTCCAACCCGGAGGGAGCAATACATGCCGTTTTTCAGTAGAGAGCCATGGGCCCAGGCTTGGAGGTGCTAGCTTTCATCTTCGGCACTTCACACCCGACTGCATACTGCCCCAGTGCATGCTAGAGGTCACGGTCTCATGAATCCAACAGAACCACATCTTCTGCAATGGGCACAGAAGCAATTCTGAGGTCTCTGTGACAAGGGACAACTCTGGCAGAGCCCAACACCCATGAATATGTGTTTGACATCCTGCAGAGAATACTGACAGAGTTCTCACTCCATTTATAATAGAACCGGATGGCGCACAGCAAGGGCCCTGATACCCCTTACTCCTGCAGTACCCTCCACAAAACACTCGTCGAGTACACAACCGTGCCGCTCCTTGGATCTGAAGTTCAACCGCAGGTCAGAGCCTTCACTCCAGGATACTTATCGTATCAACTTTCCCAGGCACGCTCTGCAGTGTAGCTTGGATAGTTGGAGCACTCCCCCTTTTAAAAAAAATAGCGAACCACCAGCCTGGTCTGCCATTCTGCAGGCACTGTCCCAGACATCCACCTGATGATGAGGAGGTGTGTCAACCAAGACAGCCCAACAGTCCAGAGGTTTTTTTGTTTCAAGAGTTCCTCAAAGATATCTTCTTTACCCCAGGATCACCACAGCTCTGCTTCTCTCTTCACCTGTGTGTCCAAGAGATAAGGCTGCGAATCTGATTACCATAAACCATTGATCATCAACTATTTATATCTTTATTTAGATATCTTAAAGAAAAAGTAAATAACAGTAGATTTTCTTGAAATTTTGACTTAACTGCCTCCAAAAGTGGAAATCCATCTTGTATCAAGTGATAGCCAAACTACTCATCATAAAAACAGATGACCTGATTCTGTTCTCCTTTATCAAATCCCTAGATATTTGAACAACCAACTGAAGGAAAACTTAACTGAAAATCAACTCTTTGCGCTTTGAGGAGAACCACCAAGAAGATGGCCTTTGCCATCGTCATTATCGGCAGACTAATACTCTAACAGTCTCCCTACATCGGAGCTGGGTCTCTAGCTGCTGTTGGGGGTATTGACCTGGCTGACAGAGACTAATTCTTTGATACACAGGCGTAGAGTTCGAGGTCAGCCCAGTGGTCTGAGCTTTCACATCTCACTGGGACCAATTTAAATGCCCGAATAGCCAAAGGCCCCAACAGCACAACTTTCTGTGCAGATGCAAACCTGAAGTGTTGAAAAAGTCTATGTGCAGGTTTGTGTTAGGGCAGGTATATGTCTGCATATACAGTATATGTGTGGGAGGAGGGGTCTCATATGCATGTTCATGCATGATGTGCTTTTAAGCTTGTGCAAGCAACACTGAGATGCTTTGACTCGCATCTGTGAGAGATTGCATGCAGCTCACACACACTTATTATATATAAATGGGTAGATGAATAACACCCACGGATGCTGTGTGGATGAGCATATCCTAGACTGATGCAGTTACCCAGAAAATGGCTCCACTGTGGGCTAAATCCTCATGTATTATGAAGACCACCCTATTACTGTCTGCGGTGGAGGTGAACTGAGTGTCTGGAGTGGGCTTTTAAAGGTTAGAGCCCTACAAAGAATTTCCAACGCAGATAATAAAGAACAAAACACAGAATTAGCTTGGAGTCAGGTGTTTGAATTTTTTTTCTAAGATATTTATCATTTCCAAAGATCAATCGAGATCCGGACTCTTTTTGAAAAGAGAGACCTGGCTAATATAAGAGAAGCAAACAAGACCAACAGTTAACATATTTTTAAAAACAAATATTGTTTAATGTAACTGCTTCTCGTCCAATTTAAGGAATTGTTTGACAACCTGGGGAATATGCTTAGTGCCTTTCTTGCTGAGAACTGGATGGTCAGAAAAGCTTAGGGAAGTGGCTGATAGCTGCTCTTTATTGGAGGTGGGGAAATTAATTAATTCGATTTGTCAAACCAACTAGTAAGTCCTCATCCTTGAAGTCTTTTCTCTTGTTAAACTGAAAAATACAGTTTGAAAACACCTCTAAAATATATAAAAGCATACATTTCCCCAAACAGGGCTTAATTTAAAACAACCTACAATGACTGGAGTCTCAGGTGATTGCCTGGCACCTGCACAGTGGTGGCAAGTCTCCCGGAGGCGACTGTGCCAGCCTATGAAATAGTCAGGCACATAACTGCCCATAAATCCACCACATGTCATTTTTATGCTTCTGTTTTTGTAGAGATTAAACAAAAACATATAATGTGTTAATTAGTGAGCTTTAGAAGTGCGGGTAGACAGACATTTTTTTCTTACCTTTGTACAAAGCCAGGCTAGCTGTGTCCCCCTGTGGCCACTCTTAATGCTAAGCGAAAGCTAACCAGCTGCTGCCAGAAACTACTTATATATAGACATTAGAGTGATAGCAATCTTCTCATCTAACTCTTGGCAAGAATGCAAATAAAGCGCGTGTCCTTTTACATATTGTCCGATACACAAAAGGAGAGAAACACATTTCCAGATCACTTTGGGAGTGATTTCTAAAATAACAATTTAGCCGTCAGTTTCACAGTACAAGTGTTTTCTGTCCTGTGATTTTCTTCTTGTTTCTTGGTTTATTTTGGTCTATGAGTCAAATTGAGGAAAATTACACCTACTTTGCAGAAAGAAACACCTTATTTGGTTTCTGACATGTAATGGAGGCCTGATTGAGAGAGCATATAAAAATAATCTGGCTGCCTCCGTGTACAAATTGACTGTAAAATGACTTTTGATAAAAGCATATGTGAATCCACTAAGTTGGCTCCAGTAGTCGTAACGTATCCGTGCCAGACTGAGCCACTCTAACTGCTCTTATTTCCTTCACACTTTTTCCAATTAAAACATATCTTGTAATTAAGGGACAGCAGTCTGCTTGGTAATATGTACAGTATGTGTGAGTATAAGTGTGTTTAAATGAGTGTGAGTTGTGCCATGTTGGTGTTTTGGTGTCATTGTATTTGCTAAGTTGGCCTTTTGCTGTTCATTTGTCTGTAATCGTCGCTTAACTGTGCGTTCATATATGTGTAGCCCTGTGTGAGTGTGTCTTAATTAACTTGGCTTATTGGACAGCAAGAGTTCTCAGTTCACACATCGGGTTAATTGACCTCTGGAGACATATCTCTCCTCAGTAATAAAGAACGTCTGGATAATATGATTATTCTGCATTTGCCTTAGATGTGAGATTTGTAAGGGTCTTGAGTTATGCAGTGGCTCATTACTTTTTAAATGAGACATTTGAACACATCGTCTCCCATATTTTAAACGTTTCTTTGATGTCTTTGGCAGACATATTGCCATAACATAACAAAAAATATTACTAGATTTTCAGTGTCAAGGATTTAATTTAATGAATTACTTTCCTGTTATCAATGACACATTCAAAATTACCGAATAACACCACATTTCAACAAATTACAGTGCTGTAAATACATGTCGGAAAGGCCATATACTCTTCAGGTAATAATTTTACCACACCACGTGAAACAAAACTCTTTGTTTGTTTCATTCACGTGCAGATACATTTTATATGAGCAATATTAAAAGGTCTGATCATCAATGATTAATAGTCTTTATGCTGTTATGTAGGTTAGGGCCCAAGGGTCTAGCAAGCTGCAACGTAAAACAAACAAATCATTCTCCATAAAATAAAACATCTTTCAACACCCTCTCTGCTGCAGCCTGCACTGTAATTACCTGCATTGCCAATAACGAGAGCTGATGGTGAAAGAATTAGCAGTGATGAAGTCATGGGGGGTTTTTGTAACTTGTCTTTAAATTAGTTTGGAGCACTATCAAGGACAGCGTGTGTCTCTTTATGCTTGATACACACACACATGAATGGGCTACACACACTCACTCAGAGGCATTTGCACCTACACAATCAAAGAAAACAAACTAATAAAGCCTTTCTAAAATAAACAACTTGATTAAGACTCAGGAGGGGAGAGAATCAGGTGTGAACACTGTGGGTCATGAAATCACGTGTGAATGTATGCCAAGGATTTGTTTTTAAAGATGCATTGTTTTAGGGAACGCTCCACCTCCTGAGGGAGTTAGTTTGGGCATGTTATCTCCATCATTGCTGCTCGCTACATGGTAACCATCATCTGGCAGAACAGAGTAGCCGGAGAGCTGAGCGTAGGTTTACCTCTGGGAGACACATCTTTGTTTTCCTTGAAGCTGCATTCACTGAGCAGTTTCCTTCCTTCCCTTGTTCTCCAAGAAATACTGTGAATGAGGCAGGCGAGTGAAACAAGAGTCATTTCTGTCTGTATATAAGTGATTCTGATAATAACCGGGTATAATTTAGTAATCTTTACCTTTTTCTCTATTGTAGGACTTACCCTTTGATTCACTGCAACAAGTTAAAGATATTTCACTTCTTACAGCATTTACGTATTTAGCAGTAAAATCTTCAAACTCTTGTTTTCACTGCTCAAATAGCATCCTCAGGCCTGCCCAGAGTGATTTGTGTTATTGACGTCAGGGTGCTTACAGGCTCTTTTCATGTTTCTGTTTTGTACCTCCTCCCGCCGCTGACCCGGAAATCCATCTCAGCACGTCATCTTGAAGGATGCCTCAATTCCTAAAATGCATCTCGTTGAGAGAGAAGCGGGGAAGAGAGGAAGCTTGCCAGAGGAGCTATAAAGGAGGATGCACTTGTGGAAGTCTTTTCGGCACCCAAAACGCATAAAAGAAGCATGGCAGGCAGCTGGAATATGTATACCATGGCAGCTGTGCCACAAGCCATAAATAATTGACAACGCCTTTGAATGACAGCTCTGAAGCACAGATGTTTCATTTTATTAAATGTCTGTTGCCGTGACTCCTCTCTCCTCATCTCAGGTGGGACTAAGATGCAAGGAGAGGAGGTGAGGAAAGGAATCAAGGATATGCTAACTGTCCCTCTTTTTCAGCCACATTAACTATTCCCCAGAATCTTTCATTGCCATTTTCCATTCATCCACCAGATGCCCTCAGACTTTCCATCCTTTCCCCATAACCTGACTTCTCCGCCCATCTACACACCTGTTACCACTTTCCTCATTAGCTCTGCAGTTGCCTCGCACCGCCCACCCCCCCACCTGCTGCTCATTTCCTCATCAGCCACTCACTATATACACAGGCTCATACCTGCTTTCTGTAACTCTGTCATCTGAGACTGGAAACATGTTACATGCCTGTTTTGAAACACTGCATGAGCGTTTTCTTTTTGATTTGTTTCCCTGTTTGGACTACCTTCCTGGTTTTACTCCGTAAGTTTACTTTTCAATAAATCCCTGTGAATATCATGCTACAGAGGAAGAGGAGGGAAAAATGAGGAGGAATATAGAAATAGAATGATATTTTATTAATAATGTTATAAGCACCATTTAAGTTGATGCATGGCAAACCTTTTAGCAAACAGTGGCTTATGCACACATCCAGCAGCAGACATAAGAGCAACATAATCAGTCATTTAGATTTGTGTATCTGGCCACCAGGTGACTTTAAGTCTAAAACTCCATTTAATAGCTGTCTGCAGCATGGGGTTCACTATGTTTACCAACTAAGTATTTGTCTGCTGATTGGTATTGAGCAAGTAGTGTACAGTGGGTTTATCTAACCTTTTTCTTTGCTGAAATCTATGGCCGGCTGTGTTGTGGCTGAAAAACAGACACAATGAACTGAAAGAAGCTAAAATGCTCTGTAAAGGCTACTGAGGAGGACTGGGTTCATCTACGAGTGACCCTGTTCACATACACAGTCATTTGATCCATTGTCTATGGTTCAAAAGCCTATTGATTACCGTAGATCTAAAAAGGTCACGTACAACCACTATCAAAACTGCTTTTATTGCTTGAGTTAGGTTCCATCTATCGACTCTGAACATTGATCCTCCTGATTTAGCTTTTTTATTCCCAAACTTTCTTTACAACATACATTTATTCCCACGAACGCCTCCAGAGTCCGAGGGAAACTGCCAAGAAACTGCAAATGAGCAATTACTAGCAGTTGCAAACAAAGAGAACAAAGAGGTCTAGATTAACACAAATAGTCATGTCAGGCAGTGAAAGAAGGCCGAGACAGTACACAAGAGACAATTACAGAGAGGTTCATGATATGTGCCCTTCAATTGGCTTTTGCCATTTTTATTTGTGCCGGTGGGGGGGGGGTCTACAGCTAGGGTGGTTTGGTCGCCATGGAAACCTACATTCCCTTGAAGGTGCTTGGCAGCCACCGCCAATTGTTGAGCTTGGGTAATGGTTTGAAATTATGTGTTAAGTGCCTCAGAGGTTGAGATTAAATTCAACCTGCTCAAGGTAGACTCACGCAGTGACTAGTCACACTGTTTTAAAGGGAAGCTTACTGGCAATCACATATATTGCCTGTTGCTCATATGGTGAATGTTTATTTTACCTCTTTTGTTCTTGGCTGCCAGTCCCTCTATAAAATATTATTTGTCATTCATTACTTTAAGCATTGATGGTCACTTATTGCTCATATATTCATCGGAGAGGCATATGAAACCAGTCCTGCACTTCTGTTCCACCCAGGTCATTTGAGATTGTTGTGTGAACCAGTAAAATAAAAGCATGTGCAGCCCTGATTTTAAACCACTGTCATTTCTGCACACTCTCCCCATTTCCCAATGAGGCTGTGTTCCAGCTGGCAGACCTATCTGAATGAGGGTGGTGAGGCACTGCTGCTTAACAACTGATGAAATAATCACCTCCCTCCATCTCCAAGTGCAGAACACTTTAGTTGAATGTGGTGTGAAGGCCTTCACAGTTCCGTCAGCATTAAAAAAGGATCAAAGTGTCAGCCTCACACCTCTGCCTGCACAGCCAGCTCATGTTGAAAATAAGGGTGATCATTCATGTGTGTGTTTTTCTGACTTAAGTTCAGCAATTTAGTGTCATTTCTTCTTGTTATTAAATTGCATTTTATCAGATGCAAAAAAACACAACAAAATCGTTTTTTATATATATCGAAGTCCCTGTTGTCTGATATCAGCATCCGCCAGTGAAAAGACCGGTTGACAGCTATGTTTTGTTTTTTTTGGGATGAAAACCCAGACAAGAACTTGCATATGAACAGCAGAAGCATGTAGGTGTGTGTGTGTGTGTTTGTGTAAAGCCTTTTGTATGTCACAGCGGCTCCCGTTGTTTCCCAGGCTCTTGTAGTCAGACTCTGTTCAGCCTGAGAATCAAAGGTTTTCAGCAGAGGACAGATTGTAACTGCCACTGTCTCCTATTTTCGTGATTCTGTAAATGGAACTACAGTGCATGACAATGAAGCAGTGTTTTGCATGGAAGCTCTCGAGAGCTGTTATTTAGGAAAGAAGAAATATACTAGAGCTAAATCTATGTTTTTTTTTTAAAAGTGGTTCTTCCCGGCAAAAAAGCTTTTATCATTGATGATGGCATTCAAAGCACTTTCAGGGGAGGTAATAATCTCAAACACTCACTGTAGCTTAGCAAAATGTTCCTGATCAGTCTACAGCCAGCGCTGGAGGATCCCACAGAGCAGATCCTGTTATCAGGCAGCAGATGTAGCGGGCATCTGTTGCACATGTAAAACCAACTAGACAACGGGTCTAGATCCAGCAGACATACGTTGGTTGGTTCCAGTGCATCAGCTTCAGATGGAAACCACTAATTGAGGTTAGAGTTCCTCAGGGAATTGGGGAGAAAATGTTCTTTTGGGGATTTTACTATTGGCAGCATTGGTGGGCATAGTTTGGCACCGGAAGGGGTATAAAACATCCGTTGAAAAATCCCCATGAATCCATTATTTATTATGTATGAAAATGAAGATGCAAAAGTATTTTCTTTTTATGTCCTCTGACCATTGAGCATTACCAAACATCTTAGCATGTACCTGAAATAATCATATTTCGCACAGTAACAATGTATCCAATGTGCCGTCACGGTAATCCCTTCAGCAGACTTTATTCTTCAGTACTGTACCAGTGAAATTTACAAAGCACTGTTTGCTACTACGACACTGGTGCATACAAGCAGAAGTCAAAAAGGTTGATTGCTGCCAATTGTAATGACGATGGCAGTAAAGATGATATTGGCGGCCTGTCAGATGCAAGTCAATGGAGGCATATCCAGCTGAAAGCAGCTGATTGTGATGGAAAGATGTCTGATTTGGTGGTTCTGGTTTACAATAAATGCCTTTGTGTAAGTATTTATGTCTTTCATAATGAATGCATATGCACACATGATGTATTTTGAACATGTGGATGTCTTTTTTTTTGGTGGATATGCACCCGTGCACAATAATTACTTGATGATTGGTGCCAGGGGAGGATTTAATTAACTGTCCCCTGTCAGGGTAGATAATGAGTCGATAAAACACATACAAACACATTCTTAAACACCTATCTTTGCGAGGACATTCAGTGCTATAATGCATTCCCTAGGTGGTCTTTAAACATGCAGGACAGTGGCTCTCCAGAACCGGAATTGCCCACCCCTGCCCTTGACCCTTACGACAACTTTAACCATCACAACTAAATGCCTAAACCTAATTCTTAGTCCTACCCAAATCTTAACCTAATTCAGACCTGAACCTTAAAACCAAGTTTTATCCCCCTGACAGGTCTTTGAAAAAGTGAGGACCAGCTAAAATGTCCTCAAAATTCTAACATTGGTCCTCACAAAGACAGCTCTTCAAGTTTACACACACACACACACACCCCTCTCTCTCTCTCGCTTTTATACATAAAATAAGTCAATATGTTTGACATGCTAACAATAATGCTGAGACTACTAACAATTACTTGCTATAGCAGGAACATAAAGTACAAGCCTCGAGTGACATGGCTCAATAGGCAATTATAGAGGAGTATTGAGGAGCGCTGCAGACAGGAACCGGGCATGGTGAGGGTTCTGTCTGCCTACCAAGAATGGCTAATGTTGTTGATTTTTGTTTAAATTGCTTCATCAGTGAAGCAGCACACTGTATCATCTGCTCAGCCTTGCTTATGTTTGCTCAGAACAGAACATTAATTGTTTTCTTCTTTTTTTTTGTTGCAGGTTCAAGGTTTGACCTACACACGGGGAAAGGTAAAATAAGTCTTAAATTTACTTTGTGCTTTCTCTCTTCTCCCCTTTTCTCTGTATGTGCAGGGAGACGGGATGGTTTGATTGGCAGGCATTTGGCTGTATCTGCAATTATGTGTGTTCAGGTTGTCTGTCGGTGGTTATTGAGGCATTACTGGGGAGATTTTGTGGACCAGTTTTCACCGCACACTCACACATGCACACATAGTTAGCACAGCCTGTTATCCTAATCATGGTGAACATAAAATGTGGATTAGGGGCTGCTGCAAAAAAGAATGCAACTAGTACGTGTTAATAGCTAATATGTCTCAACACAAATGCCTAAAGAGAGATGGTTATGCCTGCTTAGCTCAATTGTAAGTTGATGTAAGTGTCTTAAAATGTCCCATGCTGTTTGTATTTTTGCATGTACTGTGTGTTTAGTTAATGACTCAATAGGATGTCTCTCCTGAGTGATTTGTAAAAACACAAGATAATATATCAGCATTTGATCCTTCCTGAGATTTGACAAAGTATTTATTGGGTTGTACAGGATGACAGTTGTAGCCATTTTGGGTTTTGCCACCTAGGCAGCATTTGATCATTATGCCGACAGTGGACCTACAGCTCTTTTTGATCTATTTCTGGCAGATGGAGTCTGTAACGGTTTATGTCTGCGGCCTTCCCTCTGTAGATCCCAGAGTATTTTAGTCCAGAATAATCCCCACCATCTGCTGTCTCCTCTACTACGTTTTAGTGCTCAGCATCTCTCCCTCTATCTGTCACTCTATTACCTATTGCATTTCCTCTTATGGGTTCCTCCATATTTTTTTTTTTACAGTGATCTCTTGCAGCTGGATCTTTGTCATCAACCAATTTTGATGCCTCTTTTCTAATATCCCATCACTTCCCTTCTCCTCAATCTCCATCTGAATTCTCCCTCTTTCTCATTGGCCTTGATTTTCTTTGTCCCGTCCACTTTTCCTCCTCCTTTTTAAAATTAGATTTTCGCCCGTCCTTGTTTTAAATCTCTGGATGTCTCGACACGCGCTACTCTTCAGTGTTTATCCCCCTCTCTGTCCACACACACACACACACACACACACACACACACACACACACACACACACACACACACACACACACACACACACACACACACACACACACACACACACACACACACACACACACACACACACACACACACACACACACACACCACTCTTCACAGGCTGTCAAATCCTAATCTGGGTTTCATGAACACAGACTACCCTCTGGTTTCTAATTTGAAAGTCCTAAAAATCCAGTGCACTAGGAACGTATGTGCATTTTTTCAAGCGCAACAGCTCCTTAGGTTTCACCAGCCTTTTGTAAAATGCTTACGTCCTTCCTAAGTTCATAGTAATACTAGCTAGTTTGAACCTAGTAATGTCTAAATCTGTTGCGATGGAAACATCTTTAGCATCATCCAATCAAAGGCAATCAGCTTTGTAAACAGGAAGTGAATGCAGCTTCATGAGCTGTAAAATGCCATCCTAACATAAGTTTTTGAAAACCAAATGATACATTACACTTAGTTGAGAGAAATATAAAGACACTGTACTCAATATTCAGAACACTGATATATCAGCGACTATTTTCTATCTAAAGATAATGGAGTAATGGCGTTCTAAGCAGTTAATGCAGTCTTGTAAGCTGAGTTCCTCTGATATTTGTTGTGATAGTTGGTCTGGTCACTGGGCATGCTAGTACACGAGGCTGTGGAAAAGTGTCATTATTTCACATATTGGGTTTTGAGCTCTGTGGAGGCAATCCCAGACCACTCTTTTCTTCAGTATTTCAAGTAGAGTGACTTTCAAGCCACTTAAGAATGGAGCCATTCAGTGATGGGATTGGCACATCATTTCTGTAATATGTGTCATTGTGTCATATAATTGAGCATCTTCCCAGTTTATATAGTTATCAAACACCAATCAAATGTCAGATGTCCGTTGGTTCAGTGGTAACACACATCTGACAGTGGTGTATACATTACAAATCTACTGTAGCGGTTTATAACTGAGGATGACATTTACATAGAAATAAATTAAATAGGCAACTGTTGATCAGAGGCACTGTCTTTGAGAACTTCCTCTATACCTGTGAAATCAGACAGGATGAAACGTTGATGACATCATTTTATTCCATAATACCATTTTTAATCCAGTCATTGTACAGTTATTTTGTGATCTGAATCTGTGAGATCAACAGCCGTAGTTTAGGGGTTAGCAAAAGAAGCTTGTGACTGAAATCACAACTGTAAAAAAAAAAAAATCTGCTTATTTTGAAAATCTCATTTGAAATATGGCTTTCATCCTCCTGTACAAGTACCACAAAGGCGCCCTGGGAAAAAGCACTTGACTCACTGCTCTGCTGCTGTTGTTCTCTGGCAAATGGTACACGGCTACTGCAGAAATCCTCAAGTGTGTATGACTTATCCCGTATTTCCTCTGCCATCCTCCCTCAAATTGAAGCTCTAAGTGCGGCCCGAGCTCTTTGTCAACAACATACAACCGAGAACATGACAGCAGCACTTCACTCAGCGCGCATTTAAGACAATGATCGCCATAGAGAGACTTATAGTGTGCATAATGGGAAGGGTAGAGTACAAGTTTTATTCTCCTTGATGGATTCTGATGTACTGTGTGTGACCCTTAATGGCTCGAAGCAGCAGCAATGACAACATAAGCAAACCAAATTACAGACAGGTATGACATCCACACTTGTACATGTACAGCACATCTCTGTACCAGCACACAGCTGGATTAACAATGACTGAATGGATTAGTGTGTGTGTGTGTGTGAGAGAGAGAGAAATAGTCAGAGAGAGACAGAATGATAAAACACGGTGGTGACTCCTGTGTCAAGTGGGTATTTGATAAAGCCGGATACCTTAAACAGATACTGATAATACCCTCGAGATCATCACATTTTGGCTCGACTGCTAATGACGTCACAAAACCATGCACTGCGCACGCACATACACACACACACACACACACACAAATACACACACAGTCACGTCCCCTCACTTTCGATAACATTACATTGACCTTTATTCCCTGGTGACTTACTCTAACCCGAACTAGAAACATTCCTTACCTAGATGAGAAGATAACCTGAGCCTTATAGATGCAGTCTTGAATTAAACCAAGTCATTATGTGGATTTGCATTTTGTCCCACGAGGCCCCACAATGTGACTCTGTAAAAATATTTATGTACCCACACAACATATTCTCATTAATAGGTATGCATGATATCTCATAAAAAATATGAACAACAATTCATATGATTCACATCATGCAAAATATGAATTTCGATTTAACGCCGTGAAACGCTGATAAGAAGTTTAGGCAGCAAAAGGTGACATTTAGGTCTAGGCACTAAAACTAGCGTGACATAACCAGTTAAGTTTATTCAACAAATGGTGATGGTTATGGTTAGACATCTAATCTCTTAATACTTCCAGAACACAAACACCTCTGGGACGTGAACACCTGCCCCCCCAAGGAAAAGTCCTCTGTTTTGGGTTCCATTCACCTCTGTAGGCAGAGGTTCCTTGGACCCCTAAGTTACTTACTACCACCACATGTGTGACTATGTCAAAATGATGAATACAGATAACTATTCCTGGAACAAATACTATATTGATAAAATGTATCGTAACATAAACTTAATTGACAGTTCATTACTTTTAGTAATATGTACAAACAATGCATATGAACCGCTCTCCCCAAAGCACGAGTACATGCACATGACACACGCACATGCATACACAGATACATATACACACACACAGCACCGAGGAGATCATATCTTCGTCATCTGACCTAAATCCATTAGCACTGGGAGTCACACAACATCCACCCGCTCTTCTCCCTCAATTTCCGCCTCTCCCGCTTCCTTCTCTCTTATTCTTCCCAGGACATAAGGTCCCCTATGTGGGGCATTTCCTCCACAAGCTCATCTGAAATGACATGAACAGAGATAGTCGAACAGTGAGATTAAGTATGTAGGTGCACACAGCCCGGTGTGCAGCTTTTAAAGTGGCAGCTAAAGTGCAAGCCTCTCCGGACGTAAGCCCCTCTTTTATGCCCCCCAGACGGAAATATATTAGTTGTTACAGTTTTACAGTCCTTAGAGCGGACAGTTATATAAAAGCAAATAAAGACAACTTCAACCACAGCTAAACCTAACAAGGACATTATCTTGTTTTAAAACGGTTTGGATTTTGAGGCTACATGTGTCCTCTTAGCTAATTTATAATAATTTTATTAATGGTAGGGATGATGCGCCCGAAAACACTTGTCTTTCTCTCTCTCTCTCTCTCTCTCTCTCTCTCTCTCTCTCTCTCTCTCTCTCTCTCTCTCTCTCTCTCTCTCTCTCTCTCTCTCTCTCTCTCTCTCTCTCTCTCTCTCTCTCTGTGTGTGTTCAGTGTGTGACCGTAGTATGGATGCCAGCTGGGCAATTTGTGCTAAAACTGCATGCCTCTCAGTTCATGTAAATTGCTTTGGATTGCTGTAAATAGCTACTTTTGTCCAATATTAAAATTTGCCATGATGTCATTCTTCTGTATCCTCACTGCTGCACTATGTTTCTTGGATTACTTGTCTTCGAAACCTTGTGTAGCACTCTAAGAATGTCAGTAATGAATGTAATGCATGCTATCTGCTTGACTCTTCAAAGTGATCCTAATTGAAATGCTGAAAAGACAGCTCCAGCTAATCAGCTTAGAGATGTAGTCCACATTTGACGGATAATAAAGAGGATCTTCGTGCTGAAGAGTCTGTTACCACCCCTGTAATGAGAGTTCACATAGTATGATCTGAGGACAATGGAGGGTTGGTGAAGTTGAGATGAGTGAGAGTGGAGAGGGAGCGGATTGCAGGAACGGAGGGATAAAGGGCTGCTGAGATGGATCCAAAAAGGGGTGAAAAAAGAGAAACATCAAAGGGGCGGAAGTGAACACCTACAGCAGAAATGCAAGTTTGTAGAATTTAGTTTCCAGCAGAGATTTAAAGGATTTGTCTTATGAAACGAGGTGAAATTATGATGGATAAAAGCACTGTAAGAGATTATATTTTAAACTGGGGTCTCCAGTGTTACGTATCCACCCTAAAAGGTTTTGAATGACGACTAGGACTGGCAATGATGAAATGGCAAAATTCAATAAAACTTCTTTAATTGTGCACATACGTTTTACACTCATACGTTGGTTTTAGCCTTTGGGGAAAAAACAGCTGATGCGCTAAATGGGATATGGAAACACCTTTGACAAATAAGTTCTGATGTAGCAAACATTGAACTCACATAAATGATGCACTTTCTCTACTGTTGGTGTATCTCTTGGTATTCCTATAATGTGTGTTATTTTCTGGACAGCATGAAACATGACCAATTCAACCCGACATGAAAGAACAAAAAACCTTCCCAATTTAACGAAATTCCTGAAGACATCTTAATTTTTTTCTTGCCCATGAGTTAGGTTGCCAAGGTGACTTGTTTTGTTTCCAGTTATTGATCTCTTCTTCTTGTTTACTGGCAGATTACTGCCATGTGAAGCCGAGAGCACAGACTTCTGACAAAACTATGCCGTAGCCTGGTTTATTCACTTAAAACCAGTTGATGGGAAAGCGCCTAATTTGCTTTTCTATTTTTGCGACATTTCAAAAGTGTAAGCGTAAAATTTGCTTAACAATTGAACGGAAACACGGCTATAATCACACTACTCTGTGTGATTTAAGCGAGGACGGTAATTTGCTGGATTACTAGAGGAGGTCTGCAGTGTGTCGTGTTCAGTATTGGTACAATCAGCCATTGTTGTCTGACAATCTCAAATAGGAGATATGTAATCCATCTTTGTTGAGCTCAGGAGTCGAAGATGGGAATTAGTTTGAGAAATAATAAAGGAGAATACATCAGAAGATGACAGCTACAGTTTGACCTCCCATTACCATGTATATGTCCAATATGACTGATATACACTAAGGTAACAGTAGGCAAAAATATATGTATACCAGTATTGGAAAATGTTTTTTATTATTAATTATTTTATTAATATTTTTTTGCATATTGACACACCAGTGAATCTCACAAGTACATGCTCCTGCTTCTGAATGCTGACTGCTTTGTTTCGTCATCAAACATCTCAGACTCAGCTTTGTGGAGTAACGCAGCTTATTTCTGACATGATGTATCTTGGGAAATCGGTGCTACAGTGAGTACAGTCAGCGTCACGGTGCAGCATTGTGCGCTGAAGGATAAAATGCCACAGGATGACCCTCTCCAGACTGTCTGTCACTCATCTCATAACTCTCTCACTTTCACTCCCTCTCATACTCTTTCTGACCCTCCAAAACTCACCTACGCATACAAACATACACGCAGTTTCCAAAGCCTCTGTTTATGAGACAGACAGAGGTCAGGGCTGTGCAGTATCAGGAATGACACGAGACACGCTAACACCTTTCCATGCAGCTTACTAATGTGCTAAAAGAGGGCTATGGCAGCAGTGTGACATGAAATCTCCCCTTAAAGTAACCCTTTCTTACCTCATTGTAAAGTTAATTTGGCAATTCTTTTGAATGTATTTTATGCTATCCTAATCCTATTAAAGTTTAAAGTTGAAACAAACACCACGTGGAATTAGCAGTGCATGCCAATGTGATCAGATGTCCAATTTCAATTAACCTGTCCTTGCACTGACTGTCCTCATAGTTGGCACTATTCGAGAGCTCCTCATAACAATATTTACACACACTTATAATAGATATCGTATAGTCTTTAATATTCTGTAATATAATACAATATTTTCTTCTACGTACAGGAAAAAGCTATGCATTAATCTGATTTCATCGACAAGTAGGGCCCTTAAAGGAATTCAACGACATTTTGGGAAATACACATTCATTTTATAGTTACATCAGAATATTGATATGGTTCTTATGTGCGTCTGTCCAGTACTCACGGAAGAGGATTAGGGCCACATGAACAAATTGTGAGTTCAAAGTATTTTAATTAAATTCAGTGCATGAAGTCAGAAGTCAGATTAAAGTCAGAATTCTGAGGATCAAACGTTTCAAAAATGGTTTTTAAAGACATTTTTTTCCTTACGATTGTTAGATTCGATTCTATTCTCTCATGATGTGCCAAGAATATAATATATGTTAGCGCTCTCTGCCCTCCAGCCACAGATAGGATGACTTATCACTACATCTATAAGGTGGGCAGATGCCAGCCACAGGAACGGAAGAAAAAGGGCATAGTTAAAGTCCCACTGCTCATTACCTCCGACAGTCCTATCATTAATCATCTCACCTTCAAACAGCTGAGACGTGCAGGATATAAGTTGTGGGTTGGGATCAAAGGGTAGCGGCAATTTGGTATTGACTTACCATTATATAGGCCATGACAAAGTGACAGCCAAACAGCCAAGTGCTTGTTTTTACCAAGGTCAGTGAATGTGGTGCTATCCTACTGTCTGTTCAATCTCAAAATCTGTTCTGTATTGTTTATAAATTTTACATTTTTTTAAGCTACAGTCGTGTTTTCTTCTGCCCAGTATAAAATGGAACAACAGTAGAATTTTATTACTATAGAAAGAAATAACTTTGGATCATTTTCAGCTGATGAGGATTTGTTTAAGGGTGTTCCATTTTCAAGTGGAGATCTTTTGAGCTCCAACCTGAGGTGTGTGTAAAGTGAGGGAGATATTGTGCGTAAGGTTGAGGTCAGGCCCTGGGGCTCAGGCAGTGGTTACTGGTCAGGCGGCTAATTTAGAAAGTGTTGTGTCAGAGTAATAGGAGCTAAGAGGAAACTCCTCTCTCTCTCTCTCTCTCTCTCTCACGCACACCCAGGCTGCCTGCCTAGCTACTGACACTATACGTATACACTTGACCCATTTGCATCAATGGAACCATTATTTATTGTAAGTTGTGTGTGGAAGGAGTAAAGAGTGCTTTATGAGGACAGACAACAGATGGGGAGGAAATATGGTGTGTTGGGAGAGGTGGGGCTGGAAGATGAGAGTTAAAAGTTTGTCTTTGATTGACAGAGGAAGGCGAAAAGGGAAAGAGAGGGAACAGGGAGAGCAGCTGTCCTTAGATGTCTGTCTCTGAGGGCTCAACCAGGAAATGTCTTTTAATTTCCTCAACCTTGGCATTTGGACACCAAGAGAAGTTCAAAGATATGAAAACAGGGTCTTGAAATAAAACTCTAAAGGATTGAGAATATTGTCTGACATCTGTCTGGCTAACTCTATAAGATACTTCAATATCTTGTTATAGCAGTAGCCTGGAATCAGCAGATCAATCCACTAATTTGTATTAGTCTGAGGACTTATAGTTTTTTATCAACATACTCAGACTAAAATGCCTCTGGATGCAATTGGATAGACCTACAACCAAGCAGAACAACAAAATGACATAACGCTGGGCGACACATGCAGGTTGGGGCAGTGGTCCATTTTCAAGCAGGAAAAATTAGCTGTTTGGTCACAAACTTTCTCTAGTTACAAGTTAAACCGTGACTAAATGTGTTTCTATAAACATTTCAGGTGAGAAATAAGTTATACAGTTGCAGACTCTTTTTAAATCGTCTTAAACGCGCCCCACCCGAGATAAACGGTTGTGATTGGTCTGCCCAGGGCCTGGCCGGTTGGAAACCTGTCTAAACGGGAGAGGGTCTAGACGTATCTGCCCGAGCAAATGAAACATGAGCTTGCAGATTTGTCTGGTTTCCAGGCTAGAATGGAAGCTCTATATGTTCCATGAAATGGAGAAAAGGTTGTTTTTGGATCCGATGAGTCATGTGAAAGATGGGTAATGTAAAGCTCCAAAAGAGCTGTAACCATTTTTTCCCTCACTTTCAAATTTGAATTGCAGGATTACATGGTCTGCTACCGCACAGCAAGTGCTGAGGGAGTTTCACAATCCCATTAGAGCTATTCAAGACCGATTATTGCATAATTTCAGAAATGCAAGGGTGGCCAGGGGAAATGAGCCTTTCTTATTGATTGACCTTTTAGAAATAAAAAGGTTTTTGTGTGCCAGAAGCAGCGCCCTTGAGCAAGCGGAGCAACATGATCCATACTCAAACCACCTGGAGTGATTGTCATAATCACAGGAGCAGCAGGCTGGAGCACATATTGATTTCTGCTCAGACTGTATTGTAGTTTTGGCACACAGGTTGACGACTGTATTGTTCACACTGTAGCACCAGTGGGACATGTGGAACAGACCTACAGTATGGACTATTCATCTTCTCTTGACTGGGTATTTCTTGTCTTTGCCACCTACTGTCACACACGCACACACATAGCTAGCCACCTCATTCATTATGACTTTTGGGGAGGATTTGGGCCATGCTGTAAGGCTCATGCATTATGCAGAAAATATTGCTGCTTGACTACAAGAGAAAAGTAATAAAGTTTCTGCTATCATTTGTTATTCTGGGACAATTGAAGGACAGTAATGCGCCTGCGGAGCAGCACCCCTGGATAAGTGTTTCCCAGTTATTGTTTGTCGATAATAGAACTTCTGAACATCATTACAATGATGATTTTCCTGCAGTTTTGGAGAGATGGCAAATTTTACTGCCATATCAAAGACAGCTATATAAATGAAACATTCTGTTTTAAAGCATGCAACACAGCCCACTCCTTGAATATCAATGTGAATAACTGAATTTTAAGGTACAGTCTTTTTTTACATCACATATCTGCTTCTATGTCATATCTGAACTAATCTGCTAGAGAACTCATTACTCAGCATGGCAGTTATCTTGTTACTATATTTTTTAAGGTGAAGGCCACTGGATATATTTTATTTACACCTTGGTGAATAATTCATAGAAAGTGTTTCTAGATGGAGCTAGCTAGCTAACTGTCTACAAGTTATTCTAATGATCCCCCCCTCTCCCCTATGTATAAGTGCATGCCTGCCTGCAGGCTTTACCATCCAGTAGCTACTCATCAGAGAGTTTCTGGATTGAGAGCAGGAAGATTCTCTCAAAGCAAAAAGTTGCTGCTTTAGTTGGAACAAAGAGTTACGATTCCCAAACCTCTCACCAATGTTCCAGATTCATATCCCCTGCTGTGATGTGTGTGCGAGCATGGACATCTTCAGTGCAACTTGTAATTGCGCCTTTTTCGTTGTGTGTCATGCTACATGCTCCATGCAAATGATTTCCCTCTTTTCATTTTGTCTTTTTGAGGAATCTCTGTTGCTTTAAGTTTACCCACTCTTCCACCTGTTTCATTCTCTTCACTATAGCCCCCCCCCCCCCCCGCCCCATCTATTTGCTCCTTCTTTAACCACATTACTGCTTTGAAGTGACCACAAAGTGAACCTTATCAAAGAGTGCTTGATAAGGAGTGTTTTCGTGTTTTCGTGTGTGTGTGTGTGTGTGTGTGCCCGTGTGTGTGCGCGCATGCTTGTGAACATCTGATCCCTCTGCCAGGGAATCCAACCTTTCAGATCTGACAGGACGTTCAAACAATATCCACTTTAGAAATATCTGACTCCAGGCAGCAGTGGTGTTGCCGGTCGACAGGAACTTATTTTTTTGCAGTGTAGGATGGGAATCAGCAGAACTCTTTTGAAACTAAAGTGTTAGATGTATAGTTTAACTTTTTTTTTGTAGCTGTAAGATTTGAACTGTTCAAATTGGACTTTGGCCAACTGCAACTGGGTCTCTATAAAACGGCAGTCATCAGTCCCTCAGCACAGGCTCCCTCCTTCCTCCTCCCAAAACACACACACACACACACACACACACACACACACACACACACACACACACACACACACACACACACACACACACACACACAAACACACACACACAATCTTGACAATCTCCCCTATTCTCTTTTCTCCAAGATTCACTGCTTACTTCCTTCTGATCTTCGGAACATCAATCCCTCTTTCCTCAAAGCAAAAACGAAGGGAAGGTAGATGACAAAAATCAGATGACAGATTACCTGCTATAAATAGAGCCAGTCTTATGCCGCTTCTCTTATTCATCATCCCCTACGCCCCCAAGACATTGGATACACCTTTTTGGTTTGCGACTGGCGATGCAAATAGACCCTCTCTCTCGTCACAGCGCTCTCGAAAATCATTGGTTTCCGCGTGTTTTCGTAAATGGTAATCGCGCCTAACTGTGAGGATGTGATAGCAGGGGGCTGAACACATTCAAAGCTTCACAGAGAGGTTGATTGCAGATGGCCTTTTCAATGGAATGGAATTGTTGTTGCAATATTAAACCACAGTTCTTTGTCTTCAATTAAAAAACACGACATGATCTTATCAGCTCAACCAGTCAAAAAGAAAGTCAATTAGCATCATTTTAGCTTGAAAGGACATTCATTTTCGCACACAATTGAAGAATAGTCACATTTGCTTTATGGTGCAGTAGAATAGTGGTACGTGTGCTCATGCATGTTTGTTACACTTTGTTACCCATGGAAGCATAGTAACATACTTATCTATTGAGAAAGAGACAGATTACCATGGTCTACAGTGTAATATCCTCTCTTCCCTCCTGTTCATTTGTCTGCTAAGTGTTCCTATAGACTGTGTCATACGGCAGATTTATGCTCTCCTTGCTCTGGGTGACAATATTGTAAAGTATGGATTAGAACCACAGTGAAAGGCTACGGATAATCTCACTCTGTTGCTTTTTTCTGTCTTTCTCACTCTTCTTTGCTCTCTCACTATACCACCTCACTCTTAGATTAAGATTAACAAAGATTTTTTTATCCAGGATTTAGCATCTGCTTAGAAGGTTGAGCATTTGAATTACAAAAGACAGCTGTTCTCTTCTTACCTCAATTGCATTAATATACTTGTATGTATTGTGAGTATTTAGTATATTGTATCATTGCTAGTATGCTTCATATGCAAGCTTTCTGTGACAGAAAAAAACAGCATATTCATGGTTATAGGATTTTTCTCTGAGGGAGGTGTAATTTTATTAATTTTGAATTAGTTAAAAAATGTTTTTTTGTGGAAAAGACAAATCTCCCACACTTTCAAAGCAAAGTATGTGTATGCCTGTATGGTATTTAAGTTTCAATTAATAACAATGCAAAGATATTAAATGCACAAAATAAAAAAAAATAAAAAAACCCATCACAATATGAAAAAAAACACCTGCAGCAATATGGTTTTTTAACACTGACAAAAACACATTTGAGATGTTTTGTTAACCATACATCATCAAGGTAAATCGTCATTTTGGACAAAACCAAACAAGCACTATTTCATAGTATTTAAAGATATAAAGCTCTTCTTAAACCAAAACAAATGGGTTCCTTTGTTAAGTGTAGTGAATGCAGCCCTTGCTATGTAGATTAAGTCAGCCAAGATAAGTTGGTATAATCAATGACATCAACACAAAAAAGGGCGGACAATATTAAACAATGGTATCAATTTTGATTCTGTGCGGAAGGAAGTGTAATCTAACCCTTCAAATGGTTTGTTACACAGAACCATCTGAGGAGGCATTGTTGGAAACTAATTGTGCATGTGCTTTCAAAACATACCTGACAGGTGATTGGATGAACCATCTATCTATCAAACTCTCGCAGGGAAAACATGTGGTACACTTACTGTAAAAAAGAAAATTCTGCTAAAGGTTAAACAATGCACCCAGAGGCTTAAGTACAGTCAGCTGTTTTAAATGTAAAACCTTTTGTTTTTCAGAATACCAAAGGCACATTAGTCTCTTACACACTTGTATACAATCCTCACCGTATATTTATTCATTCAAAAATATTCCTCCCTCTCTTTCTCTATCTTCTCGTACACTTTCATCATCTGTCTTGCTCATCAGCATATCATCAGCATATTGCTGTGTCGTTCTCCTTTTTCTGTCACTGTAACGAATCACTCTCCCTTCACACAGTATCACCTTTACATACTTTAATCTTCACAGGAGAGAGGCAGCAGAGAGGGAAAGAAAGAGAGTTAGAAGTACAGCCCCTCCACCCCCTTGGGGTATAATTTATGATATTGCATATATTACATCAAACCCAAAGGTAAGGCCCAGCTCTACACAAGTCAACCCCTTAGCTCTACCTCTGACTCTAGACATGAATAAAGATTTTACATTTCCAATTGAATTTCCCTGTCTTCTTCTTCTCACGTCTTTGCCAGTAGCATCATTTTTTCATTTATTTTTTTATTTTTTTAGATGAAACACAAAAATATGTGCCAGCGAGGGCAGGGTAGACAAATTGGAGTCATGAAGCTATTCCTTTTCATGCTGAGAGGAGAAGGAGAGCTCCGTTAGCCTAGCTGACATTCCACTTAATTTGATTCATTACTGCGTGGTGACGCTATTGTCGCCTCACGCAGGGAACTGGGCCAGTTGTAGCTTTGAAAAAGCCTGATGGAGAGGGTGGCAAACACAGTATATAAAAAAAATATTAACTGATATAGCTTTTTCCAGGCTCCAGCCTTAACTGCAAATTGCCTCATCACAATTTCTCACCATATTTGTGAACCAATTGTGAGAGGAAATTGTGAAAACAAATTGATAGTGGAGATTCAGTCTATCCAGAACCAATCCCATGGGGTTCATACAAGTTGAACTCAGCCAACAGTATGGACTGATGCTGTGAAGTACATTATAGGTTAGTGAAGTGCTATAGAGAAACAAATATGACATTCAAACATCACAAGGTCCCCCTATAAAACAGCATGGGCTATTTGCTGGAGCATTATAATACATACCTACTTTTAAAGGATATGGCTGGTGTATTTTTATTTTCAATAAATTACATAAAAACACCAAAACCCAACAGTGTATTAATTTGTCTGTCAATACAATGGACTTCTTTGAGCCTCTAAACTGTCACACACAGCTTCAAACCCATTATTTCCTACAAAAGACTTGAATCCTTACACGTGGTGTTGTGGGAGATCAGTCAATGAGGATCAAACGACGAAAAATGAAGAGACAATAAGATCGTCTTTATCCATGTGAGTTTATTTCCAAATCATTTCCTTGGCTTTCTTTGAGATGCCTGCACAAACGGCTCCCGTCAGGAAGAGTGCCTGGAAGGTCAGGTTCTGTAGAGTTTAAACAGAAGCTGGCATGACGTTTACAGCAGAATATCAGAACACAAGGCTGACTGTTTTTAAGTTACACAAAGTCATAATTATAAATTTTTGTCACAGTGGCGCACAATTATAAAGTCTAATCTAAAGAAATAAACAAATGATGTCCTAAAACATGTTGGACACTTTTTTTAGGGAATATTACTCAAACAGGAACAACATGCATTTGTTGGGGACTATTTTCAGCAGCGGGTTGATTTTCAAGGAAATATTTACGGCATCAGGAAGGTGTATGTGGCATTTATTAAAAATAAACTAGTGTGTTTATGGTAATGAAGGAACATGTCAGACAGTGCAACAGTGTGACTCATTGATGTGTTTTTTAATTGGATAAGAATGGAGCTCCATAGCACAGAGGAGTCAGATAAATCAGGCTTTGGCTACATAGAAGTATCAATTTATTGTTTTCCTGGGAATTATTGAGAATGAAAACAATTAATATCACCACACTTACCCCTCAAGAACAATGCTGGTGCCATTTTCCTGATTGGATGTCTAGCAATGACGGAGAAACAAATGTCCTTTTGGAACCTCGATCAACAGATTTCCAGTTTTGCACCATGGACAATATGTTCACTGGGAGATGGCAGACCAAAAATATGTAGCTGTGATATCACTGACATATGAATGGACTCGAATGGAGAGCAAAGCACAATCTGTCTGTGTGACTTTGTGTTGTATGACTCATACACTATGCATACAGTACAGACAAATGGTCGCTGGGCGGTTTTGGCCATTACAAGAAGCTCACTCATGTTGTTGTGGTTCAAATACATATGGAGTACTGACGGATTCATATTATTCCAAAAAAAGGATCATGTGAAAAAATGTAAACTCATATACACTATTGATATCTCAGACAAAATGTGTTCTGCTTAGGTTTAGAGGAAATACTTAAATGTTAGACCACACTATAAGGTGTCTTCAGAGTGATACTTTTTAGTGTAACATAAAATTGAAAAACTTCTTTACTGTGAATACTTGTCCAGGAGACACATGCTGTTTTATATGCTGTGTAGAACTCACTTATTCAGTGAGCCGTAGGGAGTGGCTCCTTACTGAGAGCCACACATCACAGGGGTTCCTGCTGCCATTGATTTTCATAATTTTATGCATGTAGAATAAATGTATATTAGCATACTAAACATAAAAACTACCCCTGGCTCTCCCTAATATATCGGCAAAAATGCATTTAAATGAGTAAGTACATTACCATTGCAGGAATGTGAGATGTCCTGAAGGCTATTTCACAAAAGCAAAATTAAGTAATCCAGGATAGCAGATAAAGCTAGACTTGACCTGGTTGAAGAGATACGAAGTAGCCAGGTGTAAGTAATTCAGATTAATGCGCGTTCAAGGCTTTTCTTCAATACACTACAAGGTCAACCACAGATTTACTGGTGCAGGAATGGAAAAGAGGCGTTGCTTGTATTTTACACCGAGTGAATAGCTAATGGAAGCCTACAAAGAAATACAGCATATAATATAAGAGG